>NW_003315844.1:0-295198 GCF_000151355.1 Fusarium vanettenii 77-13-4
ATAAACCTAGTATGCCTAGTTTATTCCCTTAGAAAATACTAGATGTTATATAAAAGAGCTAATCTTATTCCCTTTAACCTAGAAATTATAATTTTAAAGCTTAATATTTAGCTATAGATATTAATGCCGGTTAAAGAAATAATTAAATTATTAACCCCTTAGGCTTTAAAGACTTTAAAGATTATACTTAAATTATTATCCCTTTTTTTATTTTATTTATTATAGATTTAGGCTATAATAAGTTATTATTAGGCCTTAGTTCTAGCGCTATAATTTAGGTTATTATAATATTAGTTAAGGTATTATAAGGTTTCCCTTTATTTATATATTATATTATACTCTTAAGATACTTTAATCTTATATTATAGGTAGAATATCTTATTATATTAAGTAAGCTTATCTTATTAATAATCCCTTTTATAAATAATAAAGGGTATATTAATATTATATATATAGTTAATAACTTAATCCTTATAATTAAATCCTCTTATAATAGCTTTATTAAAATTAGCTTATTATTAAGCTATTAATAATAATAAATTAGTCTTAGCTTTAATATTCTTATCTTATTAGGTAACCGCGATAATCTTAATACTAAGGTCTCTATTAGGCCTATTAATTAATTCTAATAATAGCTTTTATCCTAACCTATCTATAAGGTAGAGCTATTTTATCCTTAGGGGTTTTATTATAATATATTATAGTTTTAGCTAGGGATAGCTATTATATTTAAATTATTCCTTAGTAAGGTATACTTAGTTATAACGCATAATAACTTCTCTTAGTTTTAGATTAATATTATTATACTTAGTCTAGGTTATATTAAGTATCTTAGTTATATAAAGAGCTATTTATAATTTATTATTAATTTATATAAATTTTATTTATTTTTTATCTTTAAGAAATATTTATTGCTATTTAGGCTTATATTATCTTTTTTAGATATCTTATTATTTCTTTTTATATTTATTTACTTTATAGCTTTTCTTATAATAATAATAATATTTAATATCTTAGGTTCCTTATTAAATTATCTTAAGTTTTATTAATCTTATATAAGTTCTATAAGAGATATTAATTTATTATATATAGCCTTAATTAATATTAAATTAAGGTCTCTAAGAGTCTCCCTTATTATAAGGGTTTTATAGCTTTTTTTATAAGAACTATTAATTATTAATTTTAATTACTTAGCTAATATAATTAATAAGGTTATTAAGTTAATCTTCTTTATAAAATTTAATTTATATCTCTTTCTTAAGTCTATTAAAAAAAAAGGATATTAAAGGTTTTTAGTCTTAATTAAGCTTTAAGGTAAACTAAAGGTATTTTATTTTATACTTAGATATAAATCTAATCTAATAGAATATTTTAATCTCTCTTTTAGCTTAGGCCTTTTTATTTATTATTTTAAAAGCTTATTAAAATATAGCTTTAAAGACTTTAAAGCTTAAATAAAGGTTTATAATCTATTATAAGAGTTTAATAAATAGCTTAATAAGATATTCTTTTATAATAAATTTAAATTAAATAATAATATATTTAATAAGCTATCTAATAATATATTAAACCTTATTAAATATTATAATAAATTATATTAAGTAATATATTATAAATATATAGAGCTATATAAAGAATATAAATAACTTATAGGTAATTTTATTAAATTTCTCTAAGGGGTCTAACTTTAAGATTTCTCTTATATCTTTACCTCGCATAATAATAATAATTATATTAATAAGGTCCTAAATATTATTTAAGTATTAGGTATTCTAAGTATATTAAACCTAATTAATTCTTTTAATAAGTTTATAAAGTTTATTTATTTTAATACTTATAATAATAATCTAAGCTTAGAGCTATTTAATTTCTTTATTATTAGAATTTTCTATATTATTTATATCCTTATTTTTAATATTAATTAAGGTAAGTATAATAAAGGGGTAATTAATAAGTAAAACCTATTAATAATTATTACTAAGAGTAATTTAAGTAATTATTATTTTTAATATTATTTAAAGTAATATAAGTAATTTAATAAATAAGAGCTATTAATATATAATAAGAGGATATTTCTTAAGAGATAAATTAATTATATTAATTTATATTAATATTAAATTATATTATATAACCTTAAAAGGTAATATAAATTATATCTAATAATATACTTAAGATATTAAATATAACTAAGTTATATTAATAACTAAGGTAGCTATTATATAAGAAAATATAATAAGTATATTCTATATATTTATAATTAATCCTTAGATTAATATTCTCTAAGTTTAATCTAAGGTAAGACTAATATTTTTAATATTTAGTTCCTAGACTAATATAGGCGATATTTAGTCCTTTTGGTCCCTACTTAGTTAGAGTATTTCTACTATATTTCCCCGCCTAGCTCATAGCATAGCTATGATATCGAGGAGGAAGGTTTTAGTCATAAAGATATAAAGGTTTAAGTAGTAGCTAAGGAGTATAGGCTTAATTAGAGCTTAAATGCGATATCTCGGCGAATTGCTAAATTTGTTAGTTAGCGCACATATCATCTTTGAACATAATGGAAGCTAATCAATAATATAATTCCTGAGTTTTCTCCCACACCAGTCGCCTGTGGAAAACTGCGGAATTCTGATAGTTATTTCATTCTCTTCACTTTCCATCGTCTTTCCGAAAGCAACCCTTCTATCCCACGATCTTCGGACTCAGTTAACCCATCGAGGGCCGGGTTGCCTTCTATCTCACACTTCCCCGAGGCGGTAGCTCGACTCCATACCCGCAGCATCGATAAGAATCCTACTGGCAAATTCGGCTTCCACAAGCCTACATACAACGGGACGCTTGAGCAGAAAAACACTTGGACTGACACGTGGGAAGAATTCTATGCTGAAGAGATGCGGCACGTGCTGAAACTTGAGGAGGAAGCGAGAGGACCGAGTGAAGAGCTACAGCAGCTCTCAGGCCCATTCCTTGACAAGGTCATCCCGAGACTGCTTCGACCTCTGGAGACAGGTGGGAGAAGCATCACGCCCGTCCTTCTCCACGGAGACTTATGGCTCGGAAACGTCTCTACTCGAGAGGGATCTGATGATCCGCTAATGTTTGATGCATCGGCGTTTTGGGGTCATAATGAGTGTAAGCGATGCACATTTTGGCTTTTCTTGCTGACTTCCATTGTTCAACTGACTCCAAATTACCACCTTTCTCTCCTTATTGATCCCCAGCGGCTAACGACAGCAACTTAGATGAGCTTGCAACCCTGCGCCTGCTGCCGGAACACTGCATGGGCTGGGCAAAGGAATGTCTTGAGAGTTATAAAGAAAGAATTCCGGAATCTGAGCCCAGAGAGGACTGGGAAGACAGAAACGCCCTCTATTCCACGTTGGTGCTATCTCTTCCCCGTCGACCTATCTCCCTGGTTTTGCTGACTTGAAGTTGTAGTCGCGTAATCATCCACGACTCGGCTCTTTACCCGGACCAACCACTCTTCAGAAGGCTGTGCGTATTTTTCCACTTCCATTTCCTCCCCCCAAATACTCAATGATAAAAATGGCGTAGCTTGATCGAGGAGATGCGAAAGCTTGTGGAGAAGTTCTCTGGGGACCACATCATCGAGCACCAGCACATAGCCCAATCAACTCAGGCGAATACTTAGGACTGGAGGTTTGAACGAGGCTGGACAGAAGGAAACTGGGCAGATTATCGTAAAACACATCCCTTGTATCTACCAAGCGCTATGGGGCTTGATGTACTAGCTCGCTTTGCGATTGTAGTCTTTCCCTCAGCCAAGCTGATCCACTGCGTATTTCGACATTTCAAGCAACTCGTAGCCAACACCCGAATCACTCCTGGTCATACTTGAGAAACAGTGAGAACTCTGACGAACCATTAAAGTGCAGCTTCTCGAATATGCATTACAAGTTGAGTTTATATCAGTATGCCTCCCTTCACCCTCGGTCTTCTGGCTCCGTTATCCCTCCAGGGCCGGCCTTCAACAATTACAAAGAATTAGTAAATCATCCTCAGAATCTCGCCTCATGTGGATCTTCTCATCATCATGCCTCTGAGATATTAGTTGTCCTTTTCCTAATCCCTTCAGCAATCCTATGATGAGAGTTTTTGCTCCGTAGAAGCTTCAGGCATTGTCATTGCTTGTGTTGGTGCGTAGTTGCTAGGCACCTGAACCGCCGGATCAGAAGCATACACTTTAGTTTTGCCGCTGTGGAGCTTAGTTGCAACCCTCCTCTTACAGTTGGAACAACTGTGGTGGATATCTTCGGCCCATCCGGCAATACTGGGAAGACAAGCCAGGCAGATGCAGACTAGGCAGCAAAGGACTGACAGGAGACTTTAAACAGCTCTTAGTCACTTGTCTTGTCAATATTCGTCGTCATTCTTACCACTGAGTATCACTTCCTTCTTTCGAAATAGTCGTTTCGGTCCGTTTCTTGCAGAACGGACAATCGATAAACTCCGGCCTCTCTCCCAGTCGGCTAAGGGGCGTCACCATTTGAGGAGCCGGGACATCATTGATCTTCAGTTCGTTTTCTGGTGCCACCTGATTGGGAAATTGTACAGGCACCGAGACGGTGTTGGCCCTGTGCATTTTTTAGCCGACTGCGCTTCAGGGGGCAGGTGAGCGGAGCATACTCTGTCTGAATCAGATCTGCGGGCACCGTTTTCGCTGGTCCAATGCCAGAAGTCGTTGTAGTTGTCGCGGTTGAGGCCATTTTCGATCACAATAAATGAGTAGGTCAAGAGACCAAATTAGCCCGGGTATAACAACGGTAACTGCCTTATAAGGCATGAGACACCACTATTTCTTGGCACCTGAGTTCGCCCGGTTACAGTGAGGTGATCCAACCCCCTGCAGCAGCCGAGGCAATCTTCCCATTGTAGCCCCCAAAGGATGCGGCGCAGCACATCTCCTGATCTCCGATTGGCATCGGACACGGCACGAGGGGCCGAGTTCCATATTTTAAAGACTTGGCACCCGAGTTTGTCTCAATTTCATAGCGTGGTACAACCGAAGACAAGGAATGCCCCAGCCTCGATCACTCCACCTGAAACAAGTGCGACTCTGCAAGGTACAATATGGACTCGCTTATAAGACTCACAAGCTAATACTCACATTCAACTCGCGCCTTCAGCTATGATCATCATGCGTTTAATCAAAGTCGCCTCTGTCGACTCCCCTCGGGGCCTGGAGATGGTCGATTTCAGCCCCAACAATGTTCCTCCCTACGCCATTTTGTCTCATACCTGGACCGACGACGAGGTCATCTACACAGACGTGATTAACAATACCGCCAAACAAAAGAGTTCATATCACAAGGTTGAGTATACTTGTCGGCAAGCAATCGCCGACAGCTACGAGTATGCTTGGGCCGACAACTGTTGCATCGACAAGCGCAGCAGCGCCGAGCTATCAGAGGCGATCAACTCCATGTTTGAATGGTATAGCAAGGCCGAAAGATGCTATGCATACCTAACAGACTGCCCTGGAGATTTCGACATGACCACGCTTGACTCTGAGTTTACCGGCAGTCGATGGTTCACGAGAGGATGGACACTGCAAGAGCTAGTAGCTCCCAAAGATCTCATCTTCTATGGTGAGAACTGGGTTCGCATCGGGGAAAAGAGAACCTTGAGTCACATTCTATCATCTATCACGGGCATAGACGAAGATATCTTGATAAACATCCGTCCGATCCATTCGGCAAGCGTCGCAAAGAGAATGTCTTGGGCAGCCTCACGTGAGACGACGCGACCCGAGGATGTCGCTTACTCTCTCATGGGGCTTTTCAACGTTAACATGCCGATGCTATACGGAGAAGGAGATAGAGCGTTTCTCCGACTACAAGAAGAAATCATGAAGCAATCCGACGACCAGTCAATCTTTGCCTGGACAGACCGCGATGCCCCTGCGGATGCACATCACGGTCTCCTCGCCAAATCGCCCACCAACTTTAAATATTCCAACTCTGTCGTCCCTTACGAAGACTGGGAGCCGAGAACTCCATACTCAATGTCCAACCGAGGTCTTCGCATTGATCTTCACCTCACTCGACAAGACGGCGATATCTTTGTCGCTGCCATCGACTGTCCTTCCCCAAAGGATTATGAGAACAATAGCTTCTTAGCACTCTACCTACGGAAGGTTTCAGATGGTGATGAACAGTACGCACGTGTTCGAGTTGGTCAGTTTGCCCAGGTCAATGAGCGAGGCAACCTTCGCTCTATATACGTCCGGCAAGATGCCCAGCCATCTCCAGTTGAGGGGGTGTTTCCAACTCACGTTCTACAACTACGCAAAGGCCCTGATCCGACCGTATATGGAGTAACAAGAATCTTATCCTCACCCGGAAGCGTACCTGGCGAGGTTGAAGCTGTTACTTCATCCAGAGCATCACCGCGTGCATGGCTCTCGCGGAAATGGACTACCACATACCGACTCAACAAGGCAGCTGGCCAAGCCTCGCTAGGAATAGTGTTTAGACGTGACGACAAGGAGCGACTTCTGGTGATACTAGGCTCAGCCCCAGGACTAAAGGTTGCGTTTCACGCAGTGGAGCTGCCCATGTCGGTAACTCTAGAAGGCGAGGAGAAAGGGATTACACCGGCATTTGAACAGATGCAGCCTTTATTTCGGCCTAAGCTATGTGGACAGCATATCTTGCTCGACTATCACAGAATCCGAGTCGATGCACAACCAATGGTACACAAATCGTCCAAATACTACTTGATCGACATCCAGATCGAGGTAGTCAGCGAATCATCACGGTTCTTGGAGGCTTGGGAGGCTATAAAACGTGCAGAAAGAGTCATGCAGGCGGAAATAGAGGCCAAAAACATGGAACAGCTGGAGTTAAAGCATTCAGATAAGAAGGGGTGGCGCAAGTTGCTATCTCGGTGAGCTATAACCAGCCTCCAGTTAGGTACATTATAGAGCCTGCCATCGTGGCAGGGAGTAGCCCACCTCAAATCCCAAGACTCTCACGTTTAATTGGCGTCATTCTGAGCTTCCTTGTAGTAATCGTCGACAGTCTGGTAGGCAAGCCTACTGACCCCCGTATTCTCGCGCCCGCCAACATGTTGGATACCGAATTCAGTCTGCCCACCGTGTACGCTTTGCAGGTCACAAAGAGTGTCATGGATGCACTTCCAGGACTCGGCGTGTTCCAAGTCGAGCCCATTCCCAAGCTTCCAACCGTTCTGTGCACAAGTTCGGAGATCTCCTCGCATCATCCTTGTGAGGTATGCGGAGGTCGTTCTGATGCAGACGTTCGAGTATGGATTGCCGCTGGAGAGAAGATTTTGAATACTCGTCAGGGTGTGTTTCAAGGCCTGGATCTCGGCAAAGGACAACGTTTGCGGCATTGGATCTGGGATAATACCAGAGGAGTTGTTGGGGGAGTTTGAACCGTAGTAGACGGCCCATCCTGAGCGTGCACGGTAGTAGACGAACCATTCTGCGCGTGGAGCGGAAGAGACGGGCCATTCTGCGCGTTGACATTGTTCGCGACGGGCGCCACTGATGGCGACGAAAAGCCAGCTTGTGTCGGGTTCATGAGCGCCTGTTTCGGGGTTTTCTTTCACCGGGTGCGAAGTTCCTGTCGGCTCCTAGTACATGATTGTGTCGCTGCCCATCACCATCTTGTCCCGTCGGATGTGAGTCAGCGAGGCGGAGCTTTCGGTAGCTGATTACGTCGTCGATTTCTTGGGTTGCCCTTGATAGAGATGAATGCCTGGAATGTTTTGGTATGGATGGGATGGTGATGCCAGAGAGTCGAGGGCTGAGCTGCGCAGGGAAGTAGAAGGAAGGAGTCTTGTTGACCACGTGCTAGATCACGTGGCACCCCGTTCTTCAACATCAAAGGAATAAAAGAACACCCAACCTCGGCCTCTGCTTCTTGCATTTTATCCCTTTTATTGCTTTACCACGGCCTTATTATTATATTCTTCTTTTATTATAGTTAACATTTAACATTATATAATCTTCTACTTATTTTTTCTCTTTGAGTTAGGATATTCTTTCAACAGTATGAAGTAATGTATGTGCTATACTATCTTGCCCCCTCTCAGATGGGTAGGAAGTCAACCCCAGGGAGACTTGATCCTGCACGACAAGAAGTCTCGCGATTGTTTTGGCCATGTCCCGCCGCCTCCAACCTCTAATGAGTGTCTTAGGACGTAATGTCTGCATGCTTAGGTCAGAAAGCTTTGTCGTGCCATGAAATAAAGCATTCGTAGAGAAAGGATAGTCATGATTGTAGAGTTGTATTATTGCTATCGTTAGACTCATACGAGTAGTTTAAATACAAGAATGCCATGTATAACTAGCCCATAGCGAATGTTTACCCCCTCCAAGGTAAACCCTAATGTAAGTCGTTGTCTTGGGACAAATATCGTCCAAGCCCAAGAAAGGTAGCCAAGAGGATCGCCATTTACTGGTTTGGCCAGCAACCGCGCCAAGAGCCCGTAACCTGCTCAATGGCGTTGTTGACCTGCCAGGCGAGTCTAAAATTACACGTCAGTGAACCGTATTTGTTTTCCTCAACTGGCCTACACTTACCCAGCAGTAGTGCTCAGATCAGCCTGCCACCAGCCATCATCTCTCTTCCAGCACTGCCAGTTGTGGACAGTGAGACCCTTGCCTCGAATGGCAGCTGGCCGTATCGATCCTCACAGTATCCCTGGAACTTGAAGGAAAGGCGCTTCAGGCCGCCATCTCCCCAAGAGCCGTTGCACTCCCAACCGTCAGCCATGGCGGCAGGGGCAGAGGCAGCCACGAGAGCCGTAATGGTTGCGAGGGAGAACTTCATGTTGAAGAAGGAGAGGTATAAAATCTTTGTAAGGTGGTTAATGGTTTGTTTCTGCTGTGATTGTTGCTGCTGTTGATGGAAAAAGATCGTGTCGTCGGTCTGCCCTTTTATAATTCACGTCTTTACTGTGCCCAGCTGCTTCGTAGCCTAATTTGTTTCACTCGGCTTATAGGAATTTCTATAACAGGTAGAATATTGCGCTTGAGACTGTTTATTCCTAGTAAAGACCTGTTCGTGCCGATCATAATGCTGACTGCAAGGGGTCGAATCAAATCTTGGTGATCACTGCGAGGGAGTTTCTTCTAGCCCGCACTCGCCCCCTCTACCCTTTCAAATATTCCATCATTGGCCTACCTCTCCTCCATCCTTTGTACTACGCAGACCCCAATTTCGGGCTTCTAGGTGCTCAGCTCAGCCAAGAGAGCCAATCATTCAACCCAGCATCGCCATACTCGTCTCGGATGCGCCTTTTCCCGTTAATTCGTGAAACTACTCACTTGATGAGGATGGGCAGCAATGGACTTTTGGTACCAATATCTCGTCAGTTGCTCCCTCCTTCCAGCCAGGGCTGTCCACTGATCGCCCCAGCTGAAAAATCCTGTCATCCGTCGTAAGCGGGGATCCGGGCAGGTCAGTGTCGCGTGTTCAACAGGATCGACATCTCGCGGTAGTTTTCAACTGCCGTAATCCTTGTGCGCGGGACGTGCCGAGATCTCATATGCCTAGTTAGAGCATTCCGACTGGGCGCCACCTGCATGACTTGTAATCCTGTCAGCAGCCAGGTCAGCCTCCGCCTTGTCTCTCCACACTGCGATAACCTAGCTACCTGCCATTCTCGTGCAAGTTCGAGCGCGAAATGAACCCAAGAAAGACATAGTTCAAAATAGGTAAGTTCAGAATATGGGGAAGGGGCAGATGTGACTTTTCTCAATAGCTTTTCTACCTAGTATCTCGCGCGTCGGGCTTCTCTTGCACCTTTATGATCGACAGCAATGCGGAAGAAAGACTCTCCGCTTACTACAAGTGCAGTCCACAGTATGTAGTGAGGCAGTCATCCCCAGTCCTCCAATTGCTCTAGGCTTTGCAAAGTCTTGCATAAGGATTCAGGGAGCAGTCAGGCTTACTATGCGGTTGCACAATGAGGCTTAGAGTCGGCCTCAAGACATCAGCTGCTCCCACCTGCGCCATGTGCCACAAAACCCTATGAGCTATGTCAATAATAACCTCTTTGACGATAATGAAGAGGGGTTGGGAGCCATGAGTCCTGTCAATGTAAGTAAACGTAATAGAAACTTCTGCGTCCTCTCAAGGGACTTATTTAGAGGAAGACGACTCAGGGAATGCTAGTAAAGCATGCTACTGCTAGGAGTTGCACTGCACGGAGTTTGAAGAAATTAGACGACAGGGCCGAAGTTCCAAGCCATGCAGGGATATCATGTGATTGTTTAAGAGATCTGTTTCATGCAGAGAGCAAGTGCACCACTTTCCAGACCTTCCCGGTCGCATACGGCACGTCGGTATTTTAAATTTCGGTTTCAACTTCCATGTAGCTATAGGGTAAGCCGTAGTCTTAGGGCATTTCAGATACCGAGTCACCACCCAAGATATCAATCGGTAATAGCAGGGGCCTTTTTTACAGGAAAACAAAGCGTTGATCCCTAGATGTTAGGGAGATAATTCGAGTAATGCTCCATGTCTCAATCAGAAATACAAGTTATTTGCATTGCTCACTCAAGTCGATATACTTCAATTTGCTAATCTTATTTGCTCCTAGCGGGTGAGATCCATGAATCATTACCCGTATCAACCTATCAGACTGTGGCAGCCCATGTTGTACAACACATCAAAGTTAAGCGAACCGAGAACTCGCACGTTACACTCAATATTTGGGAACGAGTCCATATTCGAAGGATTTAAAACCACCTGACACATCAACAACAGTCCACATCGTCTATTCCTCAGCTCAATACTAGCAACGCACCACCAAAGCCCTGTTCTCTGACCGTGCCGCCACCGCCAATCGCTAAAGCTTCGCGTCCCAACCGGAATGCCCCTTACCTCATTTGGAGGATCGACATACTAGCTCTGACGTCAGTGGTGCCCGAAGTGAACACGGCATGTCTTGGCTGGCCCTGATTTGGGACGAATCCGCGGGCAGCTGAAAGCTGATGTCTCAGCCTTGACCCAATAATGACCGCAGACATGTCGTCAAGGCAGGTACATGGCGCAGTGATGCTCGGATCCGATGATGTATGATGTCTGTGGATGGGATCTTGGTAGTGAGGCCGCGGCCTCTTAAATAGACCTGTCCCAGGTTTGCTAATACTGACTACACAACTTTACTCATTATTCTCTGCCCATTCAATCAACTGCAAAAATGGTGATTCTCGTTACTGGTGTAAGTATGCTTACCGCATTCCCCATGATATAGTGCACTAACGGCAGGAAAAGGGAGCCGGCTTCCTCGGCCGCAACCTGGTGCAACTTCTTCTCGACCACAATCACGAAGTAGTAGTCATTGATTCATTATGGACGGGCTCGCGCAGCAATTTTGATGATCTAAGAGGCAACAAGAAGCTACGATACATCCAGTGCGCAAATCCATCTCCCTACCGCCTCCAGCATTCTAACATGTGCAGATCGGACGTGAGGGATCCTCTCCCCTCCATAGCTGGGGTCGACCAGATCTACCATCTCGCGTGCCCTGCAAGCCCGGTACACTTCGAGACGCGCCCAATCGATATTCTACAGACCTGCTTCAATGGCGCGACGAATGTCCTGGATTATGCAGTCAAGCACAATGCTCGGATACTACTCACCAGCACCTCAGGTACTACCTCACCAACTGCGCAACCTCTACCATTTGCTAACACCACTTATCAGAGGTTTATGGTGATTCTCAGATCTCATGCCAATCAGAAGACTACCGAGGGAACGTGAATTGTTTTGGCCCCCGCGCCTGCTACGACGAGGGCAAGAGAGTTATGGAGGCCCTGGCATACGGCTACCATCTTGAACACGGACTCGAGGTTCGGATCGCCCGAATCTTCAACGCGTACGGACCATTTATGAGCGAGGATGACGGCCGTGCAGTCCCCAACTTTATCATGTCAGCATTGAAGGGAGAGCCCATGACCATTTTTGGAGACGGACATTCTACCCGATGCTTCCAATACGCCAAGGACTGCGTGGAAGGGTTAGAAGCGCTAATGAATAGCGACTACTCAAGCCCCGTCAACATCGGAAGCGATTGCGAGATCGAAATTAGCGAGATTGCAGAGACGATCGCCCAAGTCGTTGCTTCAAAACTGGGACAACGCAACTCCGTACCGATCAACCTCCTCCCAGCACGAGAGGATGACCCCATCAACAGAAAGCCAGACACGACACTCGCGGAGACAGTTCTCGGTTGGAGGCCCAAGGTTTCGTTACAAGAGGGTATTTCAACGACAGTGGACTGGTTTATTGAGAGGGAAAGAGAATTGGTGAGCAGACTTTAGGAGAGGGGGGATAAGGAGACATAGACAGCGTATCTTATGAAGTGAATAAGCGAGTGTAATAGTTCTTCTTCCATCCTGATAATAACGACACCTGTCATGACCTAAAGGTATGCTGTGACAGCCATTTTCTCAACAGCCTCAGCCATCACTTCAGTTGCCATCAAGACTTCCTCATCCTGACCAGTCCACCCAACTACTTGGAAGCTGCATGGAGCACCATGCGCTGCTTCAGAATCATCTTGAGAGAAATTTTTGTTAGATTTGCTCGGATTGGAAGAACGGGAAAACTTACAACCCTCCATTGTCTGCGAGTCAACAGCCTTGCCGGCTTTCAAGAAAGGGACAACGGAAGCAGGACACTAGATAGTTGAATCAACAGTGGGTAAGGTCTCTTGGTAGCTTTACCGTAATCACTCACATCAAGGAGGTTCCAAATCATTGTATACCAAGGCACGCCATATTTCCCATGAGGTACAGCCGTTCCGCGACTGCCAGGGCACAGCAACACATCAATCCCACTCTGCATCCACACTTGATGCCAAGCGTGACGGTACTCCTCACGGTCACGGTTGAAATCCCATAGGTCATCCAACGTGAACTCTCGTGGTTCAGTACCCGAGGCAGCATTGATGTCAAGCAGTGCCTGGATCGGCTGCTCATCGCCATCTGCGAGGATTTTCATAATCTGATTCTTGTTGTCCAGCTTTGTTGAGTTTGCAAAGATCAGAGCGGCCTGAGCGAGAGGTAGTGGGGCTGTGATGGGCTTGACTTGGTGACCTGCCGCTTTCAGAGCCTGAGCTGCTGCATCTAAAGCTCGAGAGACAGGTGGGAAAACAGGAAGCTCAGAATCACCAGTCCAGTATCCGATAGTTAGCTGCTTCTTTCTTGGAACATCTCTCCAGGGACTGACAAGAGCCGTCGAGTCACGAGTCCAGGGCTCCCCTTGGATGACCGTCTTGCAAAAGAGGGTCAAATCTTGAGCGCTCTGGGCGTGCGGCCCTAGACTGGGGGTAACTCCTGGCCAGCCTCTGGGGATCAAAGCCTGCTGACCACCCCAAGGAATACGATTGGCTGTCGGCTTGAACCCGAAAGCACCGCAACATAAAGACGGGGCTCGAATGGAGCCTCCAATGTCGCTGCCCACGCCGAGCAAGGACCCTCGGAAGCCAACTAGGGCGCCCTCTCCTGAGCTGCTTCCGCTTGGAGTGAGGCTCAACTTGTGCGGGTTCAATGTGTAACCGAAGACGTTGTTCATGCCTTCGCACACCTGATCGATGTCAGCCATGCTCAGACGTAAGAGAAGAAAGATCAGAACTCACGAAGAGGGTCTGAGGGACGTTGGTCTTGCAGTACAGCACTGCACCGGCCTCCAAGAGCATGTCCACCAAGACTGAGTTGGTGTCAGCCTTGGGCTTGGTCAGATATGACACAAATCCGAGAGTAGCCATTTCGTCTTTGACCATCAACATGTCCTAGTATTAGAGAATATCAGTGTGCTGCCCCAGCCGTCAAAGACACCTCTGAAGCTAAAGGGATACCAGGCATCTACTCACCTTAACACTGATTGGCATGCCGTGAAATGGCCCCATAGGCTTCCTCTCTCTGGCTAAGAAGCCATCACACTCCTTTGCCCGCTCCAAGGCCTTTTCAAAGAAAATCTCTGTCAAGCAATTCGTCTATCATAGCATCAGCACTCCTGCAAAACGTCTAAGCACCTAAGGGATATGCAGACCAGTTGCTGTGCGGCAGCAGCACGCTTGCAAAAGGCAGTTGTGACTTCGACTGACGAGATAACCCCGGTGGCCATCATCTCGATCAGCGTAGACGCATCGTACTTTTCGGTAATCTCGCGCTCTTTGTTGGAAAGAAAATTGGCACTATCAAGAAGATCAAAGGCATTGGCGTCGGACGTGTGGTGGACTTGGTTGGTGATCTCGTCTGGGAGGCGCCATTCAAGACGAATCTGAGCATAAAGATGGGCTCGCTTGGCGTCGATGAGTGCTTTCCAATCCGTAGAAGTCATTTTGACGAGGAACTTTTGAAGAAATTCAGGTATGAAGGAAGATGGGTCTAGATGAGGGACTCTTGGGGGACTTGTTGATAGAGAGGGTTCATAACGAAGGTTCCTTGGCCGCCATTTATAGTGTCGAGTAACGCTTCACAGGATGAAGGAGACGCCCAGTCGCCTTCGGTCCTCCCATCGAAGCCGAGGAAGGATCAAACCAGCCGAGGCAGCAACAGGCCAAGACTAGCGATCACAATCAGTGATAGGAGTTCATTGATTTGTAAAGGATCAACTCCGCGGCCAAGAACGAGTTGAGTTGGAGGTTGCGGATAAGCCAGCATGCCCGATTAGGCAATTCCTGGAGAAGCAATCGCTGTATCATGCACCCCACGAACAAGATACACGTTTAGCTAGTTGACCCCTGTCAACACCCTCTTGTTGGCGCCGGGGAAATTGAGAGTCCGATGGTGGGATGGCCGATGAGGGGAATTACAGGAGTACCGTGGGACGTGTTGAGTACATCATGTTTGTTGTGATAAGTGTTGGAAGCCGGTGGCTGTGTGTATCAGTGGGCAGCAGAGAACATGCCCTCCTCCATGACCTGTTTCAGGATTAGTACCCATGACCCCAACAGACGCTATTCCAAAGCTTGCATTCATAGCACAGACGGTACTTGCTCCGTGCTTTGTTGCTTGAAAAAGTCGAGTTACCTTCCTTTACACGCGACCTTTATACAGACGCGTATGAATTTTCTTCGTTTGCGAAGCAATAAATTCATAGACGTGCGTGGAGAGAAAGACAGGCTTTTATTTCATTGTCTCTGGCTGCTGACTCCCTGTTGATCTTGGTTGTCGACGGGGCCATCTGCCGGTGTCCGGAGGCTCCGAACCCCGACCAGCGGAGGCTCCGGGGGAGATTTTAAGCCTACTTTGAGTAATTAAGGGCTACCTAGCTGTTGTTCCTAGTAGTCAAAACTACGAGGTAACCAATCTTAAGCCAGAACAGACTCTGCTGTCTCCACTGATCTGAATGGGCTTCAGTTAATGTATAAGAGATGGGATCCCCTCAAAGTCGGTATCCAACTTTGTTCTCTCAGTCCAATAACGCCCAAATTGACCACTACCTTCCTCTGTTTTCATTAGCAACCACCCCACGCACGCGCATTATGCCTACTCTTGCCATCGCTGGTGGAACCTCGGCCAGTCTTGGTCGAGCCATTGTCACTGCTCTGTTATCCTCCCAACGTCACTCATTGTGGAACGCGGTCATACTCTCTCGGTCTCAAAAAGTCCCCCTCTGGCTCCGCGCCATCGACAAAGACAGCACACGTACCCAGGTTCGCGCAGTCGATTACCTCTCCACCGAATCTTTGGCACAGGCCTTGAAAGGCGCCCACACTGTCGTCTCGGTCACCTCGGCCATTGACGGGACTCAGGCCCAGATACAAAAGAATCTTTTACATGCTGCCGTCAAGGAGGGCTGCAAGCGGTTTGCCCCGGCGCAGTGGGTGTTTGGTCCAAAGGGAGTGACTAGCATCCAAACCACACGGTCGTTCTTTGAGGGTGTGTGGGACGAATGCCTCAAGTTCAAGAATGAGATTGAGTGTGCCAAGTTCAACCAGGGCGCATACATGAACTATATCGGCCATGGGATATATCCGACCCCTTCAAAAGTGGCCGATGACACAGCTCTCGAGCTGATGTCGGCAGGATATGGTTATATGCCTGGCGAAGACGAGGCGTGTGAGGGTCTGTTGAGACAAGGCGATTTGGCAGATGGCTCAGGCGGCTTCCTGATTGGGCTTCGCAACGGCATCGCAGAGCTTCCTGTCAAAAATGATGGCTCCTGGCCCCGGATCACCACGACAACGGTGGGAGACGTAGGCCGGTTCTTTGTGGCATCTCTCCTGTTGCCAAAATGGGAAGAATCCATGAGCATGGTTGGCGAGACCCTCACCATGGGCGAGCTCCTCGCGCACGCGGAAGCCGTCACAGGAAAGAAGTTTCTAGTGAACCGATTGACACGAGTTTATCTCGAGAAAAGGTTATCAGAAATTGCGCCGGACGACTACATGGCGCAGATGTGGACAGAGTTTAAACTCGCCTATACACGGGATCTCGATGATGAGATGGTCTTGAAGCCCGTGGTCAATGAGCTTTGTCCTGAAGTGCGGCCCATGGGAGTGCGGGAGTATATGGAAAAGTACTGGGCTTGAGTGTAGAAATGGCAGACACGCAAGGATTATCTATCTATTCTCCTCACTTCATCCTATCCTGTGACTCCTGTGAGAGTCTAAGAATGACATAACCAGCCTTCTTTCTCTTCGTCTTTCCTTTTGCTTGCAACTCGCGTAAGACTGACTCGCTCGCAGCTCTTCCCGGTCGATGCGTAGCGCCCTCGTGCATAGCTCCAACGCGTTTTCAAGCGTAGTCAAGGGTGCGACCTGCAGCGCTCTTTGAAACACCAAGAGTCTGTCCTGCAGAGCCATCATGGTCACTTCCGCACTCAAGATTATCTCCTTGGCCTGGCTCGCGTCACCGTAGAAATAAGCCGGCCCCGTCGCGCTTCTGTAAGAGAGGACCGGCGACAGCTGACTAAAGATGTGTTCCCAAATCCTTACTGCCACTACTTCGTCCCTAGGATATCCATCTTCCTCCCCATGATATCTATCCTGGATGCTTTTGCCATCAATCGAAATGACTACATCGTCAAGCGTCCCTAGTAGCATACTGAGGTTGGATTCGGTCGTTCTCAATATCATGAGGGCCTTGTCCAGCGTTTCATAAATCGATTCTGCCATTGGGATCAGCACCTGGCGAGCCGCTTTGTCCATTCTCCAACTGCTTGTTTTTGTATAAGCTCCTATGAGTCGGTAGTAGAAAGGGGGCTGAGGGGGTATCATTCCCTCCAGCTGAGACACGACTGCCCCAATTTTTTGTTCGACCTCCGCCACTAAGCGATTGGTGACCATATACACCTCGACGACCCCGTCGACTGCGTCAGCTGAGTAGTCCCAGTACTTTCCTACAAGTGAGGGGGCGCCCAGAGGTTCAATCAACCTCCCGACAACATGCCCCATCAGTTGCAATTCGTAAGGCATATTGTGGTTTTCAGTAAAACTGACTTGTGCTTCGGCAAGGCTTGGGCCAATCCGAAGTTCCCTCAACATCTCGTCCAAGGGAGCTGGAAGAGGTGGTGCGTTGGGGGGACTACCAGGTGTATAGTTGCCACCGAGGTACCATGCAATCCAGACAAGAATAAAGCCGAAAAACCACCACCGGAGGGTCGGTGTCCATTTCGACTGAATCGACTCAAACAAGCGACTCATCGGCGTTGGCGCTGCGGACTTCGGATGCTCCGGCTGCCTAACACCAGGATCGGGTTGTCTTTCTGCTTCCTCCTGGGCTTCATGCCGCTCCCAGGCGCGCTGTTGTTCCTCTTGTTGGCGCCTCTCGTCTTGGCGGCGTTTTTCATCTCTCTGGCGTTCTTCTTCTCGTTGACGTCGGGCCTCTTCCTCTCTCTGCTGTTGTTCTTCCTCTTGCTGACGTTGATGCTCCTGTTGTCGACGTTGCCGGTTCCGCTGCTGTTGCTCGGATTCTGTGGCTCCTTCGCGGGCCGCTGCCTCCCCCTTGCCACCAGGTCTCTCCTCGTTGTATTGTTTGCGTTTTATATCATTAGATAAAACGTCAAAGGCATGTTGAATCTGAGAAAGCTGTCAGGCCCGTAACCCACGGGTTGAGAAATGACATACCTTCTGGAACCTTGTCGTGGCATTTTTGTCGCCTGGGTTCTTGTCAGGATGATGCTTCCGTGCTAGGCGTTTGTAATTTGCTTTGACTTTCTGTTCAATATTCGCCTCATCCGCCGAGTCGTCTATTTCCAGAATACGATAGTAGTCAGCGCCCTCGTCCATTTCTGCTCAAGGGAAGAGGTTGATAAGAAATTTCAGTCGCGTCCAAACGTCAGCTGAGTCATTTTTGAGCAGTTATTTGCATACCTTCTTTCTATTGGAGAGATATCGTGGATCAAAAAGGTGGCGTTTGATATGTATGCCTACCCCTGTCCTGTAGTCTTCAGTTTTTTCCGCCACTATAATTCACACCCCTAGAGCCTCTATAAAAGCGGCGATGCATTTTTTGACGTTCTTGTTGTACTAATGACTGCCCCATCCCTACACGGCGGATGGGGGGGTTCAGAAAGGGCGACACATGGCTTACTCAAGGCTGCCTTAAAGAGCACGTTTCCTGCACAAACAGATAATCCTTGATTCAACTTTGATAATCCTGACTTAACCCATGGCAAAGGCGTCTAATAGTAAAGGCCTTAACTGACAACATTGGGGTAGGGATCATAGCTTGGCTGCCCTCGAACAGTACAACTTTATCGGTCGCCACATCTCAAATCTCGGGTGTTCCCTCCAAATCCGTCCCACTTTCACCCACTTTCATCCCCAACTAAATCTGTACAAAGTCCAGAAGCACGGCGTCTTCATCCTGGACCATATCCTCTTCATGGTCCTCTTCCGTAGCGGTCTCGGTGATGTTCGCGCGCACCCTCATCGCCATTGAGGCCTTTACCAAGTGACGCGCTATCTTGACGGCCGCATCCTTTGATGAAAGGTAGGTGACATCTAGAGTAAAGCCTTCGGTATGCCCCTCAAAACCAAACAGGTTGGAATTTCTCCGGAAGTTTCGAACAAGCTCTGTATCTACGAGCTTTCCGTGACTCTCGCGGCCATCGCAGACCAGCCGCTTCAGGTTCACTGACTCCTCGCACACAAGGGTGATTGGGATGAACTGGCAGTGACGTTCCTCGGCGCAGTGCATGTATTCCAGGCTGGTATTTATACCAAGGTCGTTGTCGGTTTGGAAGTCGGTAAAAATGTACGCACAATGGTACGTTTCCTCGTTTTTGATGAGCGGCTTGAAGATGGCTCGACGGATCTTGCGGCGAAGTTTCTGATAGCCTTCTTGATCACGGTCAAGGACTGCATCGGCAGGGTTGATGAGGAGATGATTGTGAATAAGCTTGACAGACCCGGTTTGGAAGAGTGAGACCAGGTGTTTGGCGATTGTAAGCTTGCCTGTTCCAGGGAAGGCATTGATGTAGATGATGGGCGCAGGTGGCCACACGTTGCGTGGAGATTCCATTTTGCGTTGATCTGATGAAATTTGGTGAAGCTTGGTGATGGGAGTTTTTGATGATGAAGGTGTGAGAAGAAACGACAGAGGAAGAGAAAGTGCTGCGCCTTGATATAGGTAATGTCAGAAAAATCTTCGATATACTTTTCAAGTCAAGGTTCATGTATCCTGCGTTGTGGAGGCTTATATCTTTCCCAAAACCTTGAGTCCCAACGCTCAACATATTTTCGGTCAAATAAGCGCGGTACATGACCAATAATCCAAATCTTAGAGCCATGTCCAAGTAACTCAAAAATGGTAATCAAGTTAGTTATGGTCAGGTCTAATTCATCCTTTGTGTGGTCACCTTATAGCTGACAAAGGCACAACACACAGAGCTCCACTGAAATACCGCCTTCTGTGACTTTCATAGTAGAATAATGCGTATTTAGAGAAATAGCTGCATATTCCCTCGAGCAAGGATATATAACGAGGTTGCAATGCTATCGAGGTGGAGATTGCTGCGGTGTGAATGGCTACCCACACCGCGAAACTCCGCACTTGCGGCAATACTAGACATTACGACGCTCGCTTGACTTTTCATCTTCCTCTCCTCCAACAGAATCTAATTCAAGATATACTTCGCCATGGTACCCCCCTCTACTGATAACACCAACCCTGCTGAGGTTCCTACAGACTTCCACAATGCTCAGCACTGGGTGAGCTTGAGAGCTGGGGTATGCTGCGCCAACTCTGCACTCATCTCGTGGGCTAAGGAAAGGCCAGGATGCCTCTGAGGAGGATGCGGCAATAGAAGATGACGCCGCGAGCTCTACCGAGTCAATCTCGTCCAGTATTCTTCACTACCGAACCATCCATGGAAGGACTTATCATTCCAAACGAGGAAACGCCCAGTACTGGTCAGCACAAGAGGTCCCAGCTCGTGCATATTCTTCTGAGCATCTAACGACTTTTAGGACACCAAATGATGAGCACCACAATGAGTCAATGGACATCAAGTACGTTTTATGCTCTAATCGCAACTGGTCAACCTGACATGTTCAGTCATCACCTTCTCTCCCTCTCCCTCAACGGCAAGCTTTACCTTGCTCCGCTAAAAAATGATATCAAAGTGCGTTCTTAGCCCTGCAATACTCGATATTGCTGACGCGGCCTTAGAAAGTCATAGATATTGGAACTGGCACTGGTAAGATCTCCACCACAGTTTCATTAGCAGCTAGGACTCACTATTTCACAGGAATATGGGCCATGTAAGCCCACTTCCCTTTCTCATCCAATGATTGACCAAGTCAGTGATTTCGCCGACCAGTATCCCAAGGCCGAGGTCATTGGGACAGACATCTCTCCAATCCAGCCCACTTGGATTCCCGCAAACCTGAAGTTGTGAGCATTAGCTTCCAAGCTCCCCAGTTCCAACTGACAGGAGAAGCGAAATCGAGGACTGCACCCAAGAATGGACATTTGAACCAGAATCTTTCGACTACGTACATATGCGCTACCTCTGTGGAAGCATCAGTGACTGGTCCGCCCTGTTCAAGGAAGCGTTTAGAGTTTGCAAGCCCGGCGGTTGGGTTGAGAGTTATGAAGCTTCTCCTCGTATGGAAAGTGATGATGGAAGCGTTACTGAGACGTGCGCTATTAATGAATGGGGGAAATTCTTCATCGAGGGTGGCAAGAAGCTAAACCGTACGTTCGAGATCTTAGATAAAGATCTCCAGAGGAAGGGCATGGAAGAGGCCGGCTTTGTCGACGTTCAGGTCTGGGACTTCAAGGTAAGCTTTACCACTAGCCAGCAGCCTCCTATCACATTGGGATCGAACACTCACTTGATACAGGCACCTATCGGCGGCTGGGCCGAGGATCCTCGCATCAAGGAGATTGGTCAGTTTGCCCAGGCTGCTCTCGAGCAGGATTACGAGGGTTATGTGCTTTTCATGGCCAACATGGTCCTCGGTTGGTCCAAGGAGGAGGTCTCGACCTATTGCGCCCAGCTTCGTCGTGAGATCCGCTCGGGCAAGTTTCATCCTTTTTACCGCCAGCGGGTTGTGTATGGCCGAAAGCCAGAGTAATCACACGTTCATATCTTATCTCTGGAAGAACAAGATCGTTATTCGTAATACGGGAAATCTTCCGGCACCAGCCAACTCAGCTACCAGGGCTAGACTTCCCTGTCTTCTTAAAGTTCTCTTTGACCTTATCCAAATACCCATCAACCGTCAAAATATCCAACGCGACTCCAGCCAAACTCTTGCCCACCGCAAGAGATTCGTTGAACGCGCGTCGGGTCCTAGCCACAATCTCAAACTCGGGAGTATGAGGCCCAGTCGCTGGCGAAGTGCCGTTGTCATAATGAATCCCGAAGCCAGCGCTGATTGAAGGAAACTCGTGGCTGATGTTGCCCTGATCGGTGCTGGCTGAGCCCCTAACAGCCTTTGCCTTTTCCTCGTCCAATGGTTTACCACCGAGCTTGGCAAACCAGGTCGAGTATGAGCGAGCAAGGACGTCGTTTGTTCTCATTTCTGTGTAGCCATATGGGAGCTTGGTGAAGTTGAGCTTTGTTCCGGTGGCGACCGCAGCGCCCTTGAAACACTGGTGCACACGCTCCGTCAAGTCGGATAGAGCGTCGACATTGTTGGCTCGAAGCGCCCACATTCCGGTTGACTTGGCCGAAATGACGTTGTAGCGACTTCCGCCAGACTTGATGTACCCCTGGATGATCTCATCCCTGCGCGTCTGTTGGCGTAGCATGGCTAGGCCGTCGTATGCAAGGACGATGGCATCTTGGGCATTAATACATTCCCAGGGAGAAGCGGCGGCATGAGCCTCCTTGCCAGTGTACTCGATCTCAAACCTGGTGATGGCGGTAGTTGTCATCCAAGCAGTGTCACCTCCATCGCCAGGGTGAGAGATGAGGCTGACATCAACCTTGTAGTCATCATAGGCACCTGCATCCAATAACTTGATCTTACCGCCGCCTCCTATTGATAGAATGTCAGTTTCTCAACGCTTGATCGTCTCGGATTGAAATGTCTGCTCACCTTCCTCGGCGGGCGTCCCAAAAAGAACGACCTTGCCGCCCAGCTTCTCCTTTCGCATGATCTCAGCTGTTGCGAGAGCGCCAGATACAGAGGCCATGGCGATGAGATTGTGGCCACAAGCATGCCCAAGGTCAACAAGGGCATCTATAGTCGACTGTAAGCTACCCAAGTGTGTCCGAAGGAGTCAGTTTGCTTACCGTATTCGGCATTAAAGGAAACAACCGGCCCATTACCATCACCCTCATACACAGCGACAAATGCGGTGCTGATGTTGTAAGCTGAGCGGGTAACTTTCCAGCCATCCTGGTCGGCCATGAAATTGGTCAGGATCTTGTGAGCCTTGACCTCCTCGTACTGAAGTTCAGGGTTCTCGTGGATCTCCTTGTTGATGGGCCAAAGCTCCGGATTAATCGAGTCGACGTACTTGGACACGTCTTTCAAGTAGGTCGCAGAGGAACCATCGTCAGCACGGGGCCCAATCGCAGCAGCCATAGCAGACTGGCAAACGCTCAGTGCGAGCAGTGCTCCCTTGTAGAACGCCATGGCAGAAGTGGTCCGGTCCTAGAAGTAGGGATGAGTTGAAAGGTGGTTAACTCTGCGAGTAATAACTAGCTACATGCGAGTATCTTATCTTTATACTTAATAGCCGGCATAAAATCAACTAAGTCCTCCCTAGCTAGATAAAGAGAATAAGCTTAAGTTATTACTAAGAGTTATTACTAAGTATTATTACCGCCTTATATAAGTTATTTATATCTTTATTATATTAAGAAGGACCTTATTAATTATACTCTATAATTATAAGAGAATATATATTAATATAATATAAGCTATAAATAGGTAATATAATATCTAGTATTTTCTAAGGGAATAAACCAGGCATATTAGGTTTATTATTAATAAAAAATCTCGGTATTACTATATAATAGGGTAATTATATCTTAGTAATAGATTAAGAAGGTCTTAAAAATAACTAAAATCTATTAATAACTTAAGGGCTAAGTATTTATCTAAGGTATAATAATTATTATATATATATAAAGGGCTTTATATTTATAGAAATAAGGTCTAAGTAAGGGCCTTATATTTATAAAAATAAGGTCTAAGTAAGGGCCTTATATTTATAGAAATAAAGTCTCTTATAATTAATATATTAAGAAGGGAAAATATAAGAAATAAAAATAATATATAATAGGGGATATATTAGGCTATAATACTTAGTAAATATAATACCTTATTTAAAACCTTTTAATAATATATTTAAGGCTATATTAATAAATATTTTAATTATAACTTTTAAGAGTCTTTTTTTACTATAAGTTATTAATATTAATACTAAGCTTTATTATTTATTATTATCTTATATATTTTCTTATATTATATAGTAGTTATTATAAAACCCCTATCTTATATATTAAAACCTAAGGCTTAATATACTACTTAGAACTAAGCTATTATAATTTAGTAATTTAAGGATAATTATAATAAAAAATATTAATAATTTTTAATATAAGATAAGATATAAGGCCTATTACCTATAATATTAATTATAGAGATTAAAGTAATAAGTATAATTAGCTAAGCTAGAATAATCTTATAACCTAATAATTAAGCCCTCTTATATTTTATAGATATTAACTTATATCATATATGCCTAATCTTAGCGAAATCCGGGATCTCTTATAGCCCCTCAAAATACGAAATTCCGGTTACACGAGCATCCAAGGTCATCTCCAGCATCTCATGCCTGTCCCTTACACCAGCATTTACAATGTAGCCCTGCCATACAGCGGAAGCTCAGCGTCGGTCTCGCAGCGACGCAGCTATCAACATCATTCCTCCTCCTCGTCATCTTGATTGCCATCTGCATTATCGCCACTGCGGTGTGCCACGCCCTCTTCTGCCGCCGTCACGGTGCCGACATTGAGGTCGCCCAAGCCCCTACCGCCAAAAATGATGCTACACATGTTGAAAGAGATGAGGTAGCCGATGAACGCGACACTAGGAACACAGTAAAGGCTGACAGCTCAACTTAGCTCTACTCAGACTCTATTTTAGACATTCAAATTCACACATTTCAACCTTTCGGTCCACTTTATATAAGGATAAAAAATTTAACTTGTGTTAGCTAGGGCAAGTTTTATAATTCCTATTAAAAGAGGATTACTTATAGGAAGAGGTTTATTATAAGAAAAATCTAACTCTTTAAAAAGCCTACTTATATTTTTATCTAATAGAGCTAAGTAAACTTAAGAGATATAAAAAATATTATTTAATACCTTAAGGATAATCTTAATTAATGCCCTAAGGGTCTTATTCTTAGTAAATCTAATAATTTATTTCTTATTTTTATTGCCTTAATTATTTATTTTTTTATTTACTTTTAGTCTAAATTAATCCTTAGATCTTCCTTAGCTAAAATTAAAGCTAATTATAATAATATTAATAAAATTTTTAATTAAAATATTATAAAGATTAAGAATAGATAGGACTAGGGAAAGACTATTAATGTTTACCTCGATGGAGAGAGAATCTAGGCGTTCTATACTATTCCGACTAACTTGCAAGCAACTATAAAGCAGCAACGAACGGGAAGTACTATCTTTCCGATGCTAACCTTGACGTGGCGCCCTTATCCTGATGTGACGGAAGAGAATCTTGAGACATACAATCAAGTGCTATATTCTCCACAAGTAATACATTATCAGACAGTCCAAAGTTAACATACACTAGCTTATTTAGACAGGCGGCACAAAGCTGGGATAGACGAACCTCGTAAGTGCTGTTCTCGGTAACAGCTGATCTTTTGCCGCCGTTAAAGAGGGAGGAGTTCTCCATGGCTACGATAGCCGCTTCAACGACGTCCAGCGCTGAAGCACTGGCGCGGAGGGAGGCGCGGGCGTTGCTTGCGACGTCGGCTAGAAGTGCTTCAATGGCTTGCTGGTGATCAAGATTCGTCTCCCAAGAGTTCGTGGTGCCAGCATGCAGGGCGAAGAACCCGGCTGGCGGCGTCGCGTGGTCGTCCATGGCTCACAGCGGATCAGGGACGTGTCTGGCGGCTTGTTATGAGTGACTACCTGCTGGTTCTGTAGCCTCCAGGAGGTGCTCCTAGGCTCTATATATAATTATGCGCTTGCCGTACCTGGTTCCCCAGGCACATGAATAGGGTACCTGGTAAGGTAATCAACGACTCACAACCTGCCCCGTCACGGGCCGCAACGAGCTACAGACCTCACGCTTTGAGAACAAGTACCATACTCATACTATAGATCACATTCCGTAATAGCAGCATGCGGGGCGTTGTGGCATCTTACAGCAGTCACCTTGAACATACCTACATCAGATAATCCACTTGTAGCGACCTGCAATAACCTGCACCAACAGCTTGCAGCAGCTCACAACAGCCTACAACGACAGGTTGTAACAGCCTACAACGGCTTCATTGAGGCAGCCGCTTGCTGGAGCCTATCACAGTCTGCAACGACAGATTGCGGGAGTGCCACTAGAGGTTGCCACCGTATGAGTGTGGGGGGACCCGTGTCACGGACACAGATCACGAGGCACAATGGGTATTACCTTTCGTGAATGACGGACGTTGAAACGTTACGCATGCAATTTGATGTTAAGCCAGGAAGCGCGGCCCAACACGGCAGGCAGTCTGTCCTGCTGTAATACATACGCGATGAGGTGGACGAACACGTAATGTCGAACGAACGATTTGAAAGATTGTACTCTACGGCGCCGTGTTGTGCAGGCTATAGCAATTGGCGGAACTGATCAATTGGATGAGGTACCTGGAAGAAGCCTGATAGGTAGGACGGTGGGAGCAGTATCCTCCTGGGCCTCCTTCTCCGCTCACTTCGCCACCGCCCCCTTCTTCGCTTACTCCGTGCTCGCCCACTTCCCCGCTCACTTCGTGGTGTTCTCCAGCTTCTTCTTTTGCTGCGCGGCGTGCCTCCTCCTGGGTCTCCTTCTCAGCTCGCTTCGCGGCAGCCTCAAGCTTCTTCTTCTGTTGGGCAGCGTGGTTGGCAGCCTCCTCCTGGGCCTCCTTCTCGGGTCGCTTCCCAGTGGCTTCGAGCTTCTTCTTCTGTTGAGCGGCGTAGTTGGTAGCCTTCTTCAAAGCCGACTTTGCGGCGGGCTTGTACTCCTCATCGTCCTTCTTTTTGACCTGGTACTCTGACACGGCGCCGTGGAGGACGAAGACCTCAAGGATGATCACTGAACATTGTTGTTGAACAGAGCGCGTTTCACAGCAGCAAGCGTTGAAGATGAGGTTGAAAGAGCCTTGTTCTTCTACAGAGGAAAGGAAGGGGTCGTGCACCCCAGATTGATCGGATGGGAGCTCAACCAATCGGATCTAATCGGAGGATCTGATCCGTAGTGCCCCGGGCCTCTTGAATCTCGCTCCTGCCCCACACTTCCGCAGCATGAATGTTAAAAATAGGCAAGTGTAAAACAAGGCTCTTTCAACTACCGTTTTTCATGCTTCAAGGTAACCTCAGGCGCTCTGTACGACAGTAAGGGAACATCCCCAACGTAGTAGAGAGCCGAAGGCATCGGGCCGCAATATCATCAGTAGAGTGAGTTTTGAAGAAAAAATGGAATAGCTCAACAACTCTTAGTTTGGGTTAGCTGTCTCTTATTAGAAGGAATGCAAAGTATGATATTTTATAATTTCCAAGGACCCACAGGGCTCAATACAAACAATCGAGTCTCTTCACAGCTAGTTAGGCAGAGCCGCCGTGCCGAACCTTGAGTAGATGCTTGTTGTTGGGAAAGCTGGGATGATGTCAAAAACTGTGAGTCATTGTGGCGGAGCGTGGAGGAAGATTCAGTGAGAAAGTCACAATGGAGGAGTGTCACACGATCAGTAACGGTTTCAATAGCACAACATATAAGAACACAACAACGACGACGCTGAGGGCCTCGACTCGCCCATCTTCTTCGTTTTTTTCTCCCACTTTCCACACAACACAACACAACACAACACCAAAAGGTGACGCGAATTGAGCTGCGACTACCAAGTGAACCGCGTATTCTTGCCCGCAGACAGACACTCAGGTAAAATCTAGTCCAAGCCTTTCTTTTACATTTGTAATTTTGATAACTGACACGCGTTGAAGGTCCAACTACTTGCTAGCTAGCCAGCAAGTCCAACGCCATGCCTCTCCCCATCGTTCACATCAACGGCTTCCCGGGCATTGGTAAGCTTACCATTACCCGCAAGCTCGTCACCCTACTTGCGCCTTACAACGGCAAACTCGTCCATAACCACCTGCTCATCGACCCAGCCTGTGCCGTCCTGCCACGCTCTAGCTCTGACTACCAGCCCTTACGGCGCGCCATCCGGGACGCCATCTTCAACACCCTGGCAGTTTCCCGTGACACTTTCGACTCCGTCTTCGTCTTCACCGACTTCCAGTCTGACGACGACGTCGGTCGCGCTGTAATGGCCGAGTACCGCGCCATGGCGGCTCGCCGAGGTTGCACCTTTGTCCCCGTCACCCTCACGTGCGGTAAGGAGGAGAACCTACGCCGACTGACCTCCTCTGAGCGGGCTTTGCACGGCAAGCTGACGGATGCGGAGCTGGTGTCGCACATCCGTGACAACGCTGTGATACACCAGTCACCAAGGACCCCTTTCAGGTAGAGCTTGACCTCACGGAACTGGATGCCGACGCCGCGGCGCGCATGATATTGGAGCATGTTTTGAAAGTCTGTGTGGAGCTAAGCTCTTGGCTGGGCGAGAAGGTTGATTGATCAACATCCATACTTGGACCCCCCAAATCCCTGGAGGTATCGCTGGTCAGCTTTCCTCTTATGGCGCTTTTTTTTTTTTTTTTTTCAGATAGTTTTCAGATAGTTTTCAAAGGTGCTTTTGATTGGAGCACCGCACAGACGGCTGTGGGCTCCCTTCAACAACAACACTGCCCGGCTAGCAAAATTCATTTGCATACTTGCTGCGTGGACTAGTTTAGGGACTGGAGGCAATGCATCATTCTAAACCTGTCAGCGCTTCAAAATCACAGAGCTTAAGTCCCTGAAAGGAGCGCAGTGTCTTGGGCGGAAGATGTTGAAATCACGGCCGCGTTCTCATGCGAAAGCAACACCTCATCTAATTCGCCACACGATGGATAACCGTGACCTCGAGCACAATGAAAACAACATAGCCAACCAACATAGCCACGCCAATCCAGCGGCAAAACCTGGCTCCAAACCAGACTGTCAGGGTCAAACCTATCGTCGACCCCCAAAGAGTCACCAGTTCTGGCATCGTCACGTTGCCTCCATCCAAAGCACCCGTAGTGTCAACCATGACAATGCCAACACACAGCGACAGCAGGAAGATGTTGCTGCCGACGCAATTCGCAACGAGAATGCCAGGGTGGCCGCGGTAGCCGCTCATGACAGAGATGAATTTTTCAGGCAGCGTGGTGGCGATGGCGAGGATGACAACGCCGAATAGAACGTCCGAGATGCCAAACTGGTCTGTGATATTTGCCGCTGCTTGGGAGAGGATGTAGCCGGCGAGACAGATGGTGATGAATCCGAATAGTAGGTAGAGGCCATGGTACCCGAGAGTGTGGCGTCTGCGGCGCCGCGACGGAGCAGGTTGAGGTGTGGCTTCTGGGTGGTGGCCTGGCCTAGCGGCTCTCACCTTTGGCACGCGAGGGTTGATGAGCGGGTCTGTCTCTGTAGCCTCGGCTCTGCTCACGGCAATTCTTGCATCAGAACTGCTGTGGCGATCATTGTCAACGTCAGAGTCACTCTCTGCGTCGCTATCGCTATCGCTGTCGCTATCACTGTCGGAATCTTCGGGTGCGGTAAGGACCCCTCGGCCAATGGCCAGGCCTACGAGCAGAAGATAGATTCCAAACGTGGCGATGAGAACAGGGCCACACACCTCCCATATGACACGCGTTGGAAAATAGAGAATTGGTGTGACGAAGGTCGTCAGAACGAGTAGCACGAGCGAATATATCCGCGCGCTCCTGTCAAATTTGGCCGCCCTCCCCGTCTCAAAGGATAGCAGGCCGAGCGAGAAGGCGCCCAAGATGTTGGAGATGGAGGCGCCGATCAGGTTTCCCATGGCTAGGGATGAGCGACCCCGCGCCAGGGACGCGACAACAACTGCCAGCTACGTTGCATCAGTGGCAGTTCGCAATAAAGTAAGCCGAACCCTTACCTCTTCCCACTCCCCGCCGGCTGTGAGGAGCCCAACGACGGTCTCAGGAAGCCCCGTACGACGCGCAACTACGGCCGTGTGATCGATGAATTTATCGGCCCCAACCTCGAGGATGAACAGGGCCGCTAGGAATGTGGCAACATTAAAAACAATCACGTCAGAGTCCGCCATGGTAGAGAATGGTGATGGGTATCAGGATAAGATGAATGAAGATGGCGAAGAAGGCGGTTTGAGGTGAAATATGTCGAATGTCAAACTGAGAACCGCTTTTAAATGTTTCTTCGAGCAGAGCGCGAGTCTTGACCGTCGCGGATGACGTGTTAGATGAGACAGGACTGCTGGGGTTGGCTAGCGGCGGCTGGGGTGGTGCAACTAGGCGGGGGTTTGCGTTTGGTAAAACGCCGGGCCGTTTCAATAGTTGAGTTGCCGTTAACTAACCATATCTATCGTGGGGTATTTGTGTGGAAACAAACCTGATGCACTTCGGGGACGGTTTTCTCTGTTTGCGTGCAGCAGATTCAAACTGAAGACGTACACCTTCTATTAATAGATATCGCTATAAACTCTCAGATTGGGTTTATCATTATATAGAGAATGATGACCTGAAGCAGTCTGCTTAGGTTGTTGAACAGCTGGTGCCCTCACTCGCTGCAGGCAGTCAATCTATTGTCCTTTTCTTCTCGTATCTCTTTACTTCAGCGCTGGCGCTGTTTATTTTATAAAATTTTCCCCAAAAAACGCAGTCCAGGTCGACCAGATGGCCTCTCTCCGGATGCCACCAGCCAAACCCGGCATCTTTCGAACCGCCTTGACTCGACTAGGCCTTTCTTACGACTCCTCTGAGAAATTCCAGGCCTCTATTGAGGCCGAAAGCCTTTCGGACGATGGGTCCATGTGGTCCAACGGACCAAACAGGATCGAAGACGAGAAAGACTTAGTGACAAAGGTGATCCATGCCGACGACGACCCTTCGCTCAATCCATGGACCTTCCGGATGTGGTTCATTGGTGAGTCCACTCCCAAATCGTCGGCGGCGTTTACTGATATTCATTTTTGTAGGTATTGGCCTGGGCATCTTCGGTGCCATTATGGAGACGATCTACTTCTTTCGCCCCGTCACACTGGATGTGTCCAACATCTTCCTCGCCCTCTTGAGCTACATTTTCGGCACCTTCCTGGAGTGGGTTATTCCGAAAACAGGCTTCATCGGACGGTGGTTCAATCCTCACCCGTTCAATATGAAAGAACACGCAGCCATGGTCGTAATCGCCTCGTCGGGGGCCCAGACTGCCCTAGCCGTCGAGGTCATTGCAGTCCAGAGGCTGTTCTATGACAGAGCGCCAAACGTCCTCATCTCCATCCTGCTCGTTGTCTCCTCGCAGTGTGTCGGGTATGGCTTTGCCGGACTACTGCGCCGAGTCTTAGTATATCCCACCAAGATGGTATGGCCCAGCCTCCTGCCGATGAACACCTTGCTGGAGACACTCCATCGCGACCGCAGGGAGACAAGGAACCGCCTCCGCTTCTTTTGGTGGATCCTTATTGCCGCCTTCGTCTGGGAGGTCCTACCTGAATACGTCATGCCGATTCTGACCGGTGTCAGTGTCTTTTGCTTGGCGAAGCAGGATAGTATGGTCTTCACCAACATCTTTGGCGGATCTAATGGCAACGAAGGGCTTGGAGTGTTGTCTCTGGGGTTGGATTGGCAGTTTATCTCCAGTAAGCCGTTGTGGATGCCGCTCGCGACCTTGACAAACAGCCTGGCTGGGTATATCATCTGCATCTTCCTGTTCCTTGGCGTCTACTACGGGAATGTATGGCAAGCTCGAGACTTTCCATTCCTCTCCCAGCTTCTGTTCTCTCAAAATTCGACGAGTTCCAACTACGTCGTGTATAACCAGACGGAAATCCTCAATGACGAGAATGTGCTGCTGCCGTCCGCACTTGAAACCGAGGGCATTCCTTTCTTTGCGGGGACTTATGCCATGTTCCTCTTTACGACCAACCTTGCTGTCACTGCAACCGTTAGTCACCTCTTGCTCTGGAATTGGGATGATCTCAAGACTGGGTACTCGTTCCTCTCGCCCAGTAGCATTCGGCAGCTGCTGTCGCCGCGGTCATGGAACCTGAGATTCTGGCAATCTCGGGTCAACGGCAGCCGAGACATCGATAAGGAAAAAGATCCCCATTACCAACTAATGCTTGCATATCCTGAATGCCCCAGCTGGTGGTACGCCTGTATTCTCATTCTATCCGTCATCATGGGTCTCGTTGCCATATACGCAGCAAAGTCGACTCTTCCCTGGTACGGGTTCTTCACGAGCCTCGGTGTGGCTGGAACCTTTATCCTCTTTTTCGGCGCGCAGGTCGCACTTACGGGATACCAGGGGAACGTGCAGCCGATCGTGCAGATGATTGGGGGTTACCTCCATCCTGGCCAGCCGCTCGCAAACATGTACTTTACCCTCTTTGGGTACAACTCGGTCATTCAGGGCATCAGTATGGTGCAGGACTTGAAGTTTGGGCAGTACGCAAAGCTCCCGCCGAGAGCGACGTTCTGCGCCCAGGTGGTCGGTACTCTTGTTGGCGCTGTCGTTAATTATATCATGATGGTCGAAATCACCACTAACCAGAGAGATATTCTCTTATCCATCCAGGGTACTAATATCTGGTCCGGTCAAAACATTCAGCAGTTCAATTCACAAGTGCGTCACTCACTCCTGCTCCTTATCATGGACTGAAACTAATCGCTCAGGCAATTGCATGGGGAGCTCTAGCGAAGGAAATGTTCTCCCCAGGCTCTCGCTATGGACTCGTACCTATCGGTCTGCTCCTCGGCTTCCTCCCGCCGCTCATCTTCCATACACTTCATCGGGCATATCCGAGAATCGGCTTCTCCAAGGTTAACACGCCCATTATCCTCGCCTACGTAGGAATTCTCAGCGTTGGGATCTCGTCCTCCATGCTTTCGTACTTTGCCATCGGCTTCGCGAGCCAATTCTGGCTCCGTCGATGGAAACCAGACTGGTTCATAAAGTACAACTATGTCTTGGCGGCCGCGCTCGATGGTGGCACGCAGATTCTTGTATTTCTCCTCACATATACCGTTTTGGGTGGCGTTGGCCCAGAAATCAAGTTTCCCAAGTACTGGGGCAACAATGCGGATGGGAATTTTGACTACTGCATGAGAGACCCGGGGGCTGGTTCTGTGGCCGCGGGCCCGATAGATCTGGACGGATAACTGAGCGGCACGAGAGAGGCATTACAAGTCCAGGGAGATACTACGAGGAAAAAAGAACATGTTACTGGTAGGAGCGAGTTGAGAACGAGAACAACCCGGACGGAACGGATTCTCAAGCTTATTATTACTCAACAACAACGAAGAAGCGAGGATATCGCGGCGCGGCGCTGCGTCATTCTGGCAGTATCCAAGCAGATTCATGGAACAGCCTTGTATTGATCTAGATCATCCTTAGCTAAGCATACCGTAGTTCCAGCCTCTTCTAGTGACTTGTTACCCCAGCTTCGAAGGACTCGTATCCGGGAGGTGCTTCCAGTAACTCAAGGCTTGCGAGTTCGTCTACTGTAACACTCTCAGCCCCAGTGCAACTTTGGACGCAAAAAATTACAGTACAACCACTAAAAGTGGCTAGTCGAATCTAACAGAGGCATTGACAGCTGGCAGAGCGGAACGTCCTTACGGCTTTGAAGTTAACTCTAGCATGGATAAGGCTAGTCGATGCTGCGATAGCCTCATTTGCAGTCACCTGAAGCTTCTGCCAGGACCCTTGGCTGTTTTGTTGCCTTCTGACCAGTTCCGAGATTATAGCTCTTTGATTGTTGCCTCGTTAAGAAGTTCCACCTTTCCTCTACGGCGACTATGTAGTGAGAGCACCGTATTCGAGACGCCCTGAGCGACTAGCCGCTCTTTTGGCGGCAATGCTACCTCGGTTAGGACTAGTTGTTTGATGTCCCAAATGTTTCGTGGGGTCAAACAACAGTGCGACGAGTACTACCCCTTTGTTAGCCCGACTAAGCTGTTGGGTAGTCTGAGCGCCATTGTTTTGTCACTTGACTAGCTCAAGCGACACGTTTTAGAATTAGTTGACGTGGTAAAAGGCTTATGCTAGCGCAGCTAGAAAAGGAAAAGGAAAAAGTCAGGGGCTCTGACATTCAAGCACTCTTTCAGCAAGGAGGCTCATGATACACTATCTCAAACGTCAGGAGGATGACGGAAGGCTCATGCCTCGACGACAATTAGTAGCTCTTACTGTCTATCCTCTGACTACAGTTGACTTGAGGTATTTTTAGACGTCATGTCGTTTCAAGCCTTAAAATAGCTCAAACATCACCGACAAGGCCGGGGCCTTTCTAGTAATATGATTTAGGCTGGCTACTATTGGCCAGTTTGGATTTTCGAACGGTGCCATGTCCCGAGGGCTGTTAACTTTCATACATGTTGGGTTGAGTATAAAGGATGTAGTTTCTCTCGAGTTGGGACCCTCGATATCACAATCAACTCAGATCAATCAACAGTCCGAGTCTTCTCAACACTCCCCCATATTCTTCTCCCAATGCATCCCACATTATTTCTCGCTGGACTGGCTGCAGCCATTCCTGTTACCTTGGCGGAAGAGCTCCGTGCAGACGATGTACCATCAGCATGCACAACTATCTGCCAGCCCATTGTCGATCTTACCAATACATGCGATATCGACCCCAACGAGACCGACAACGATAATGACAAAAAAAGGAAGTTGCGCCTCCGCGAAAGCGGCGAGTCTGATGAAGAGGCTATCGAAGCAAACTGTATTTGTACAAATACCAGCTTCGACGTTGCTGCCGTAATGGCGCTCTGCGCGAGCTGCATGTCCCAAAACAGCCAGTCAACAGAAGGTATTAACTCCTAAAGTAGCACGTTCGAGTATGGCTACGTATAGCTAGCTAACAGGCAAGCAATAGATGTCGATAAGATCATGTCGCAATGCTCTTTCACGTCCACTTCGTACGTGGCCTCGGCTACGGCCATAGTCTCAGGCATTCAGGTCGAGGCAACAAAGCCAGTCACGGCTGGGGCTTCTAAATCTACTTCCACGAGTGGTGCGTCATCGTCCACCGACTCCGCTACTGGTGGCGCTGGGAAGATGGCTGTGTCCATTCTGGCTGCTGCAGGGGCCGGGTTAATATTCATGTTGCGATTGTAAAGAAGCCGACTACCTATTAGTTGCCTCGTACTGTACCAAGGCTTTCGGGGCTCCACGAGCAGTGAATATCTATGTCTCGGGTGGAGAGGTCGCGATCTTCAAGCGGCTTAGGCCCCGAAGTTGCTTGCTCCCGAAAGCCTGTAGCTGGTGTACCAGATTGTGGGGCTGCTGGAGTCGGAAACGGAGGCGAAATTTCTGGTCCTGAATCCGTGTCCATGTTATCCCATTTTTCGAGTAATCAATAGTCATGGAAAATCACTCAATGCTACCTCTTGAGGAAGATTCAGACTGAATAAATTGGATGCCAAAGGTAGAGAATAAAGAAATAAGGCACGAAGCAGTGTTAAAACTACGGATACAGAGTACAATGCTGTCGAATGCGGGGTCGGAGTAGTAAGCCAGAGCCTGTGCGCGCAAAAAGGAAAAAAAGAAAAAAAACTGGCCACGCACAGATGCCACCAGCCCTTGTAAGCGCCTTACTTCTAGTCGCTGATATGTACAGAGTTCCGCCCACAAGGACTACTCAAGCCCTCTGTAGGGATGGGACCCTATGCTTTAGAAAGCGGTGTCCTTGATCTCGAAGACGTCATCGGACGTTCCAGAGATTGCATCTCCATGTCGACTGTAACGATGATCTTCCGACTTGATGAAGCATCATCCAACTGTTCCCAGTCTCTATCTGATTTGACGTTGGGTATAATGCTCTTGTGCCGCCGTCCTGTGGATACTCCAACCTTGCTCGTCACAGTTGACTTTCCTGCCCCTGTAAAGGGTGTGACATTAGACGATGAGTGTCCATGGGATGAGTCAAAGTTGACCCAGTTCTTCAGAAGTCGCCGTAACGAGGGCAGCGAGCCTGCAATGATACCAGTTCCTGACTCAAAGACAGACCATAGCGCAATATTCCCAACATTGTCTGTGTATTCCAGGTCAGCTGAGTTATCCTAGCCCAAGATGGAGAACTTACATGGATAGTCTTTAGGGTCAGCATAGAACTTGATATAAGGAAGTCTCACGATAGTGGCAATGGACGCCCTATTTTCAGCATTAAGTTAGTAAATCTTCAATAAGCTAGTCCAGGACGAACGGGCTTACAGGACACCTAATCCCAGGCTAATGCTGATAGAAACCTTCGTCGCCATTTTCATCTGAGCTTTGTAGAGCATAAAGCCAGGCAAGATTGCGCATATCCAGTCTGTAGCCACGGCCGCAGCGGATACGAGATAACTAAGACTTGTGATGACGATGGGAGGAGAACATGTTCCTGCAGATTTATCCCAATTTGCCTGTACAGGACGGCACATGGCAAAAAGTCCAATAATGACGATGAGGGTAGAAATGCACGAGGCCGTGAGCGTAACCCATGTAATAATACCATGGGTTTTGACAACTGCGATTCGAAGGAGTGTGACGCAGATCGATGCTTTAATGAAGATTAAAGAAGAGCAGTAGAATGTCTGGAATAGCCAAATGTGCTATTCGCTCTGGGTGTGAGCTAAGAACCGCTGTCGGGAGGGCAGTTGAGGCTTACCACTTTACTCTTTTACACGAGGTATTCATTCAGTCGCTCATCCTTGGCACCGAGCCCGTAATAGCATCCCTTAGATATGACACCAACAACAACCATGAACAGCATCTATGCGCTCTCAATAAGCTTGCTTTCTTCAGACAAAAGGGAAAAAGAGGCCGCAACTTACCCACCCAACTAGCATGAGGACATCATTCCCACTGAAGACATCATGTTTAAGTCGAATTCCACATCTCAGGGCGACAACTATCGTGGATGGAGGGGTCAGAAAGAGAGTAACGACGAGGAGGACAAGCCCAAGGCCCTGTGGGTTAATGGACGTGACATCTGGGCTCACTGCCATGGTGGATATGTCTCGATCGGTCCGTAAAAGTTTAGATGTTACCTAGATGTCGCGTTGCACATTGAACAATGGGCTCCCTTTTATTCCGCTTTCCCCCGTCGGATAAACCTTCGGTCTCTTCCTCGTTCATGGGTCGGCAGATTGGGATCCCCTTAGCGCAAGGCACGGAGTGTCTTCCCCGCGATAAAACTCTCTTCCCCGGTCGAAGACTATCGTTAGTTTCTTTAGCCTCCAAATAGCGGACATCAGCCCTAGGTATTGCAGATAATCACATCTAACTTTGGCCCGCAGTTCGTCGAGATGAGGCGGCAATTCGTCGCAACTGACTCGTGCACCAACTTTGGTAGAGGATTCGCCCCCAACATCCTTCACGGCCTTCACATGCAGAAATAGGAACACGAACTCATGGTGGCAAGGGTTCGGTAGCCCTAGGCCATAAAAGGCTGCTCATTAGATTAATATGAAGGATTTGGACGAGTTTAGTCAAGTCGTCGGCTCCTTGGCGATGATGATCCCATGTCCGAAACCTTTCGGCAGCGTGTTTAAGGCTGAGTTGACGAATGTTTCAGCCATAGCTCTCAAGAGTCTTTTTCCACCACGAGTCATTGTTTTTGGTCCTGAGCTTTGTCATTGTCGTGCGTGTTCTCTTATGCCATGTGGCAGTCGCCATGAAACCCCTATCTCGTGCATACGGTGCATTGGAAGCCGAGGTTTGATATGCCGCTCGGAACCAAGCCGCCACGATCCGATGCTTTAGTGCTTTAGTGACGATCGGGACTCGGACGCTAGCAATTTTCGGTGCGAGACGAGATACAGGCCCTGTCACCCACGACGTTGATCGCAGAGGTCAAAGCGACAAGGGTGGCTTACTAAGCCAGAATGGTTCGCTGACCTGACGATTGAGCCCTCTCACGTTTCGTGGCTGTTGACATCCATCATGCGTGCCCAATCTTGGCAAGCCTTGGGCTCTCTTATTCTACTTTTTCAATGACGTACTCGTCAGACACGAGATCAAAGAATACCGGGCTCTCCTATGACTTCTCGAGAATCGGCTCTTCCAAACGCAGTTCCTACCCCTCTTGTTCCAGGAGACGGTGGTGGTTATCGTGATGGTCATCACGAATCTCGCCGGTCTCATAATTCGCTTTCCTCTTCACTCAATCGAGGTTGTCGACCTCCGTCCAGTGCAAGGGCTCATTATCCACGCCCCTGATGTCGAACCCATCGGGATTATATTGTCAGGCAATGTCTTGTAGAACACCACAATGGCCAGGTTTCCCCATAGCTTGCTGTTAGACTACCTTCCGTCCAACAACATCATTTAGGTCTATAAGCAGAGCGAATGGAACTCTACTTAGTCTGGGATGACGAACCAAAAGACAATCAACATCACCCTGAGCTCGTATAACTGATCCTGCCAGATCAGATTTTGCACTTTTACCAGGCCTCCATAGTTTCATGGTCTGCACAGAATGCGCTACCCATACAGCGAAAGCTCAGTGTTGACCTCGCGGCCACGCAGCTAGGGACATTACTTCTCGTCGGCATCATCTTTATTGCCATCTGTGTTATCCCCACTCTCGTGCGTTACCCACTTTTCTAGCGTCATCACTGCGCCGACCTTGAGGTCTCCCAGGTCCCTGACGCCAAGCTTGACTGGATATTGCATGCTTTTAAGAACTCGCAGCATATCAGCGAGATTGACTTGGCCTTTCATGACCGCGGCCTCTTCAAAACAGCAGCTTATGAGACAATCGAGGCTCTAGGCCCTACCGTTCGAGGGTTGGCACGGACGTGTTCGATTCGACCCCCTGGTGAGAAACTAGCGAACGGTAGCCAGCCTCAAGGCGACGAGCCGTGGGTTTTACTGGTTTCGTGAGGGCCAGGTGTCTCAGAGGCTTATAGTAATCAAGCTATAGAAGATCAGGTAGTTGATCCTACCACTTGTTTCAAGGATGATGCTACACGTGTTGAAAGGGATGAGGTGGCCGATGAACGCCAAGCAAAGAGAACAGTGAAGACAGAGAGCCTAACGTGACACTACCGAAACTCTCTTGTCAAATCTTCAAACATAAATGTCACAACCTTCTAATTCCTCCATACCAAGACACATGACTTGGCTCGTCTTAGCCGGGGCACCTGTCATCCTTTTAACCGATAGATGGTTGTTTATAATAGGAAACCAAAATATGCAGGCCTTAATTTCGAAGCCTTATTGTTAAGATAGAACTTGTTCATTTAAAATCTCAATTACCTACTTGTTAAGCTTGAATGATATTAATAGTGCTCCTTTACGCCGACAGCCTCAACCAGTGCTTCAGATCTTATTCTGGGCGAATCCGAGGACCTTCTTTTCGCTCTTATCGCCCTTCATATTAATTGCCCCTTGGTTGCTTCAAATTTGAACCAGGCTTCAGATTCACCTTGCCTCAGCACACTGGCCCCTGGTGGGTTGCTTCTGCTCTGTTGAGCCATGCAGGGCCCACACGGTGAGGAGGCTTGGTATGCTCGTCATAATCGCACTCTCGAAGTTGTTTCGGGCGATTGAACAGTTTGATGTCGTTGACTAAAGGGTATCTAACTGTTGGAGAGGTTCTCTCTGTCCAAAGCGAATGGTAGGCATCATTGCTTCAAAGGCTGGCATGTTCTGTGGAGTCACCAAAATCGCTCGCTCGCATGGCCTCCGGGCTAGTTTTCTTAGATTTTGTCATTTGCAGTCTCGAGGCATGATACCAGTGAGTGTACAAAGTTGGGATGAGCAATGCCAGGGGTCATATATGCAGTCGTGCGGCAGAATCCGATGAATTTGTGAAACATTTCACAGGGTACCCCACAATGGCGTCGCCGACAGGGCTTTCATCAAGGCATTTTGTCGGGATCCAATGAGACAGGGGTATTGGATATTGGATTGCTGGTTTTATGCATATGACGGATGAACTCAAAACGACGACGAGAGGTTCTTGCTAGGTATTCATGGATGTGTCACCTATAGGCGCAAGTTATTGTATTTTGTGGAACTTGGGGGCTACTAGTATGCTATTGGAATATCCGAGGGATGAACCAACAGATTGAAGGTCGGGTGGATAATGTTTTTCTTGCTATTAGAGGACTACTGCATTTGCATTGAGGACGTTATTGAGGCCGCTCGGTGAGGTTTGTCTTGGCCAATTGTGTCGTGAAACAGCCGGCCTGATTGTGCCAACGCATTGCTTGTAGCAACTAATGCATACGTACGTCGTTCTTTAATTTTACAGACATGCATTTGGTATCCGTACTTGTGCTCAACTTATCGATAAGACTATCATGGGTACAGGGAATCGCCATTGACCGGGGGAGGTAGCCGAGGGACACAGCTAGCCTCCCAATTGGCCTCTCAAGATTTATTCGAGAGGCTGGTTTCATGCATCATGTCGCTTCGCTGGCAAGGCGAACAACTCTTGACAGTGCACCTGTCACTAAAGCAGGCTGGGGGCATGGGGCGAAAATCCCTTGTCAGCCGATGCGCGGTAATTCGCTGATAATCCTGGTCCCCTGGCTTGAGTGACCCCTCACCTGGACCATTCCTGTTTTCATCGAATCGACATTTTGCCCAACCTCCAACAACCCCGACTCTCCCTCACAACATGGAGGGAGTCGGCGCTGTCGCAAACGTCGTCGTCAACCTGTCTGTTAAAGTCGCCACGCTCTGCTCTCAGTATGCCGAAGACGCCAGGAGCGCCAGGAGCGACATCGAGGAGCTGCGCGACGAGGTGACGACGCTAAGAAGAGCCGCCAAATCAGCACGCCGCCTGATCAAGGATCAACATGGCGCCAGCTTGGAGGCCTCTCGAGACATGGAGGACGCCCTTCGGGAAAGCCTCAATGTGCTGCGAAAATTGGTGGAGAGCCTTCAGTATAGCACTGGTCGCAGGTTTATGAGGCTGTTTCGCATCAGGGTGTTGAGATGGCCATTGAAGAGGAGGGACGTTAATCAGAAGATTAAACGGATTAGGAGATGCACGAAAAGGATCAATTTGGCTCTTCAGGTCTATCAAACGTACGTCGACTAACATGCACCATTCATCAGTTGAGCTAACATATTATGATCAAGGGCCATAATTGGCGTCGAAGCCAAGGTTGTCAGAGTTGATGAGACCATGGTCTCTATGGAACAGCGCATGCTCATGCACATGTTGCCTACTGCACTGGGTGCACTGTACGACTCACGCGAAGAAGAAGATGGCGCTACTTGTTTGACGGGTACCCGAGTTGAGTTACTTCGAGACATAGATGATTGGGTCAACAGTCGGAAAGCTCCCACCGTCTTTTGGCTCAACGGAATGGCCGGCACCGGAAAGTCGACAATATCCCGGACTTTTGCAGCAACTGCAGCTATGCATCGATATCTAGGTGCTACATTCTTTTTCAAGAGAGGCGAGATCGACAGAGGGAACATGTCCAGGTTCTACACAACCATCGCCTACCAACTTGTTCGCTCCATGCCTGACCTCGTCCCGCACATCAGAGCAGCTATCGACGGAACACATTCCGTCACAGAAATGTCCGCCGATAAGCAGTTTGAAAAACTCATCTTGCAACCTTTGATGCGTGTCCGAAATAGGAATAGGACAACTCTTGCGATCGTCGTGGACGGCCTGGATGAGTGTGATGGGCATGACGACGTGCGGCGCCTGATTACTCTCTTATCTGACTTTAAAGATGTCAAAAATTTCCGCATCAGAGTTCTCATTACGAGCCGAACAGAACTACCGATTCGACTAGGTAATCACGACGGTCGGGACCATCACAGGAATTTCGTGCTTCACGAGATATCAGAAACTGTTGTCGAACACGACGTTGAGATTTTCCTAAAGTTCAGGCTCGATCAAATCAGGAGGAACTACAACCGCTCAGTCTCAAGGGACAGACATCTACCAAAGGACTGGCCTGGGCCAAGAGATACGGCAACACTCGTCCGGATGGCTGGCCCGCTCTTCATCTTTGCCACCACAGTCTGTCGATTCCTCTCGGACAGGAGATGTGGCAATCCCAGAGAACAGCTACGAAAAGTATTGAAGTACAGGACGAGGAGTCAAGAAGCCAAAATGGAAGCGACTTATCTCCCACCACTGGAGCAACAGTTGGCGGGACTCTCCAACAGTGGAAAGGGACAAGTCCTGGATGATTTCCGAACCGTTGTTGGGACCATTGTTCTTCTCGAAACGCCGCTCTCAGCACCCGCTTTGGCCCACCTCCTTGATGTCCGAGAAGACACAGTTCATGCGAGATTGGACGTGCTCCATTCCGTGCTGAACGTACCACAATCTCCAGACTCCCCCATCCGGTTACTCCACCTATCCTTTCGAGATTTCCTAACTGACCCTGAGAGAAAAGGAACCGATGAGTTCTGGGTGGATGAAAAGTACTGGAACGGCCATATTACCTCATGCTGCCTTCGCATCATGAACGATGCCCTGGAAGAAGACATTTGCGGCCAGGTTCACCCAGGTGCTGATCGCTCAAGCTTACGACGGGGACAAGTGGATTCGTCTATCCCACCGGAATTGAAATATGCTTGCCGTTTCTGGGCTCATCACATGCAGAATGCGGAGAGGAGCTTCTACCGCGACCAAGAGATCTACAACTTTCTGTCCAGCCATTTTCTTCATTGGATAGAGGTCCTTAGCCTCATTGAAAGGCCTGCCGAGAGCTATCACATTTCGAAAAGCCTCCAAGTATTTCTACATGTAAGAAGGAACTGCAATGCTCTGTTTTAACTTCATGCTAACGGACACTTAGAATACACCCTGTTCCGAGCTTGGCCAGCTCTTGAAAGAAGCCCCCAGCTTTATCCAGAGGAACTTGGCCATCATCGAATCACACCCACTCCAGTTATACTCTTCCCTTCTCAGCATCACCCCAGAGAACAGTGTGATGCGGAGACTCTTCTGGGGCGAAGGTCCTTCATGGGTATCCCTTGTTCCAGCCCCCGACTCTCACTGGGGCCAAGTCCAATACACCTTGGAAGGCCACAAGGGAACCGTCAACGCTGTTGCTTTCTCTCCGGACTCTTCTCTCCTGGCTTCAGCCTCATCAGATCACAATGTCAGGATCTGGCGTGTGGAAACAGGTGAATGCATCCGAGAATTTCAGAGACATAAACGCCCTGTAAGGGACGTCAAGTTCTCACCCGACTCGGCGCTCATAGCATCCAAATGCGACGAGTCTATCCGGATCTGGAAAAGCGATACGGGTATACAACTCGAGAATCTAGCCATTCATGGGAATCACAGAGAATGCCCAGTTGAGTTTTCACCAGACTCTAAACTTGTGGCGTGGATTGGTGAAAGAGGTGACTTGCGGATTATGCAGCTGGATACCCTCCAGTGCATATGGCAGTTCAGACAAGGCGGCTTCACAGATCCCAGGAAACGACTTCAAACTACCCCCTACTCGTTGCGTTTCTCATCAGACTCGAAAGTCATCGCGGTAGTAGTGGAAGAAACGGGCTTCTTCTCCCTGTGGAGTGTCGAGAGTGGCTATCGCATACGGAAACACGAACAAACAGGGAATCTCTCCCTCGACGTACCTCACAACAGTCCACGCCGGGACGTGTCGTACTGCTTTGTTGAGGACACGAGTCAATCGACCGCCATGAATACAGGGTCGACATTCATGATGGCAGGCAACGAGCACCTTCATTCCGAGTCCGACGACACAGTCCTTGTCCGCTGGGTTGAGACGGGCGAAGTCGTGCAGAGCATCACGACCCCTTACAGTGGCAGGAGCCGCGCCACTTTGACACAGTTTTCTCCAGACGGCGCAATTCTGGGGTCAATACATGAAGACAAAACCGTCAAGATCTGGGAAATCGCGACGGGCAATTGTCTGCACATTCTCAGCGGTTTCGCAAGCGAAGTAAAGGCCATGTCCTTCTCTCCAGACATGCGTCTAGTCGCTTCAGGGTCTGCCGACAAGATGGTGCACATCTGCTCCATCAGCTCTGGAAGCAATCTCCCTCTATCAGACGAAAGCAGACACCCCATTCAAGCCATGGTGCTATCTCCAGACGGTTCCGTCGTTGCATCCTTCTCCGCAAACAGAGAGCTGGCCCTGTGGAGGATAGATACCGGTGTTTGCATGCATCGTCTCGAATGTCCCCACAGGATGGAGCATTCAGAAGGACCCTCTTCGAAACCCCCATTCGCTTTCTTGAGTCGTTTACTCTTTTGCGCGTGGTCGCGATCGACTCTATACATATATCGCGTAGACACGGGCCAGCGTGTCTCCGAGGTTGACAAACACCATGGATCTGAGGTTGCGTTTTCCCCTGACGGGAGCCGCATCGCTTTTAGGCCCAGCGAAGACACCATTTACACCATGATGCCAGACTCTGGGGAGTACGGTCATCAACTCACGGGTGGGAGAAGGCTTTCAGACCCTAGATTCTCACCCGACTCTACATATGTTGTGGCTCTATCCCACACCACCAAGCATTCTCACGTGTATGTTTGGTCTGTCGAAGACGGCGTCTGTCTTCATAGACTTCGTACGCGGCTTCCACCCAGCGCCACCAAGGCTCACATCAGCGGGATTTCTCCAGACGGGAGATGGATCGCGGTGCAGTGGGCGATTGACGAAGAACGGGCTGCACGGGGTGTACGCGCATACAAGCGAGTGTATTCCCTGGAAGTCATATCTGTCGCCCTTGGTGATGTTGCTGTGAGGTTCACCGCGCCGTCCTCAAGGCCTCCCGTGGATTGCAGCTTCTCAAGTGGTTCTCAGCATGTGGCCTGGGTTTGCGGTTCCAGCATGAGAGTGTGGGATACTGCAACTGGGGCACTTATTAATCACGTCAACCTCGGCTTCTCTCCAACCCGCATTGATTTTGACATCGGCAGAGACTATCCCTTCACCAACTTTGGTCGAATCTCCATCAATGCCCCTCAACCAGAAAATGACAATGGCACAGGGATTGCCCCCGGGAGGTTGGGATACGGAGTCAATCCCGACATGTCATGGCTCATGTGGAACGACATGGAATTCTTCTGGTTGCCGCCGAGATTCCGACCCCACGAGGGCTGCGCCATCGAGATATCAGGCTCGACGATTATTATCGGTTCAGAAACAGGAGTGTTACTTTTTTTCAGATTTACATTGGAGGAGACGCTTTCCAGGCATCGCATAGTAACGATTGTGGAATAGTTGGAGAATTCGCAACAGTTGGGTATATAGCGATGGGAATGATTTTCATAAAGGTAAAGACATATTATAGTACAGGGCGCAGGAAACGCCACGACTTATGAGAAATGAAAGATACCACATCTAGTAATCATTTGACAAAATTTATCAAAATTCATACGGTTTATACACAGCAATTACGCTCGACTTGTGAGGTGTAGTTTCATCCTTTCTACCAACAAAGAGCTGTTGATGGTAGGAAGTCGGAACAATCAAGTCTCAATTTCAAAGGCTTGTTGCTTAGATAGGCCCAGTCCTTTGAAAAGCCTGGCTATATGCTCATCTAATCAAACTAGGTAAGCTTAAGAATGGATGTTAACAATGTTATCCGGCACGCCGAGGACAGTCTCAACCAGTGTCCCAGGGGTCTCGCTCCTGGTGAACCTGACCACCTGCTTCTCGTTCCTATCGCCCCAATCATTCGTTCCTCCGTTTGCTTCCAGCCTAAACCAATCCTCGGATCCTCCTTGACCAAAGTCAGAGCCAGTCGCAGTGACGCTGACGAAAATGTCGGTCGAGGTGTTGTTGATGACTGTGATTACGCCCATGGTGTCCATTTGAGACGTTAGCGTGTTATCCGTCGTTGATATGTTACAGTCAACTCACAGATTTGCGGTGATCGCTGATGAGAGGCGTGTAAAGAATGATGTGACTTGAGGCTTGATAACCTTGATAACTACTGTAGGTAAGTACCGATTTCAGTCCGCGATAAGGCTCCAAGAAAGCTGAGAGACTAGGTTTGGAAAGTTTTCTTGTCGAGTTTATATAGTCGTTTCTAGGTAAGGGATTTCTAGATAGAGAGACCCGCCTTGCTGAATCTCAGCGTCATAGCAACTCAATACCTCCGATGGTAGGGTATCACGACCATCCCGAGAACACTCATGACTCTGAGTTTCGGGGCAATATTGTGAAGATCATGAGACCCCCTTCGGGTTCCTCATTCATGTACGCGCAGATATTGGACAAGACTATCTTCGTATTATCGGCCATCTTCCGATAGCTTGTGTAACCTCGGAATGCACTTTATCTGCATGCAGCTCAACTTAAATCCAACATACTTTGGGGGGCGATGGATGCTGTTTCACGCCAATCAAACTGCGGTGTGAAGATGCAGGTTAGACGAGAACAGGGAACGTCTATCAACATTTACCTCGAAGGAGAAAGAATGGGGGCTCACTACAATATCCCAACTGACTCGTTTGGTAAAAACCACAGAAGTCAGCTGCAGAGCAGCAACGAGCTCATCGTAAAGCACAAGGACGGGAAGTACTGCTATCCCGATACCAATATTAACGTGGCGCCCCATCTCCCGATGTGCCGGAAGATAATTTCAAGACATTCATCAAGCATTGGGCTCCCCACCCGAGGCAATACTGATAATGATGCCTGGAGAGGATGTCTCGGCCAAGAATATCATCAGGATCCTATTGGTTCTTCATCCCGTTTCTCTCCACCTCGCTCGAGATCAGTGTTCTCTCCGACTACTATAACTACCATTCGTTTCTATAATCAGGAATCTCAGCAACGCAACCAGAAAACTTCCACAGTGAGCTTATTAGCACTGGTCTGCCAGCAACAACGCTTTGGGGCAAGCTCATTAGACAGAGACACTACCCTGACGATGCTGGCTACCCTTCGCCATGGGCTTTTCAAAGATGCGGCAAAGGCATGGACTCTATGTTTAGAACATATTTCTATTCTTAGAAATCAATCTCAGTTCCATAACGCGTTTGCCGAGCAAAATACCGATTCTAGCCTCCACCTGCCAGGGATGGAAACGTTATTAAGCGCCGCACGCAACACGCCCTTGTTTTATCTCCACTTGACGCACAAAGGCATGGCATACAGGGAACAATCGTAATCCCGGTGCCTACGAGGTACATTTGAAGATCCGGTTGGTAGCTGAACATGGATAACGTTGCCGGGACCCGCTTGTTGCTTGAACTCTCTACTCATCAACCAATAAAATGCCAAGGTGCCAGTGCCATCCACGTTGTTGGCTCACTCTAGAGTCGTGATTGGTTACCAAGAGGACTCGGGCGAAGCTCGCAGTCGTTCTGACCTGAAACCTGACCGGGTGGTTCCCGCTCGCGGTAGCCGCGCGGCTGCGGGAACCTCCCCTCCCCCCAAGAAGATCAGTTGATGTGCTTCTAGTTCATGCATGCTAGTGCCATTGACCTGCAGGCCCCCATCTCAAGTTGCATGATGCAAACAGCGCAGAGTCCTTCAATCCTGCAGCGCTTCGCTAATCAGTCCATCCGTTTTCTTTACGTGAAACAAAGTCAATGCATGTTGGGCCCACGGCTCCTAACTTGGGGGCCAAGGGTTATGGCTTGTCGTGGCCAGTGATGGTCTCCTCGTGTTCGCATAATCGCGCCTCGTAATGGTCTAACATCCATCTCACCTAAGCGCCCTATCCTGAAGCCTAACGCCTCCTTCGCGGGACGCACGCGAAGAAACTGGTAAGAGATCAGTGGTATTGGTTGTTTTTAAACAACAGTCATCCGAGAGATTCGTTCACTGAACCACCACTCTTAGTACTCTCATCATCCTCAATAATACTTCCCAAAAACCTTCAAGTCTCTATCATCCCAGCAACAGTCCCAAAATGGCCCCGAAAAGCACAAAAGAGATAGTCAAGTATTTCAATGACTCTTTAGAAAAGGTTCCCAGTTACGAATTTCCAATGAAATCACTACAGTTGGCGCAAACGGCAAAGGTAAGGTCACCCAAATGCCAATATCATCACCGTCACGTTAATATCCGGAAAACACAGTCTCAGCTCCCCGGGGACCGGTATAACGAATACTTTGAGGCAGCCTGTAGGGCTGCCTGGTCTTTGCCACACGAGAGGGGACTGTTTTTTTGGGCTCCAGAGGCTGAGGAGATATACGTCCAGGTGGCGAGGGCATTCAGTCATTGGCCGGAACCTGTGGGTATCTTTAGAGAACTTGCCCACGCTTTGATGCAACTTCATCTGATCCAGAATGGCCAGTGAAGAAATGTGTCTAAGAATGGGGAAGCCAGGGAGGGGCAAGGAGATAATGTTATGGGATTATGGGTAATTAGTATCTAGCAACTGCTTTTTCTCTTCAACTTCTAGGGCGTCACAAAGCTTCGTTTACCCTTCACAGCCCGCCTCGTGACTTTATTTCCAAGCCAGGCGTCGTGATTACTCTCCGTTGCTTCATTGATGGAATATCTTTAATTTCCGTAGCTCATATGGCCCATTCATCGTACCCGGATAAATCCACAGTTTGTTTTATCAGAGCCCCAGGCCCAGTGAAGATGTATCACCAACGGTCTGATACTCGTCATCACGCGGCAATTGATCAATGGAAGCATCTAGAATTCCACATCCGGTCTCATCAATTTAGGTAGTCACCACACGAGTCAGTTTCACTTTTGAGTAGGAGTAGTGAGAAAAATATTGTCCTTCCTCAGGTTACGAGACATTCATCAACAAAACACAAGCTACCTCTACACACCTTCAATAATCCGATACGCAGCCAAAGAACCTATACCAATTTGATCTCCCTCCGAGCAGGCTGATTTGGAAAACTGTCCTTGTCCAATTTCTCCACATGCAAGCATCCCACCCTTTGATAATGCCCAGAGCTTGGATCGCGTCCCAGAATCAACCCATTCATCCAAATATCCCTCACTCCACTTAACCACAAAACCCAAGCTGTTGCCTCGAATGTGGACGGATCCTGGAGATACTTCACTTGCACACTTTCAGTTGCTCTCGCAACGTTGCCGTTTTCCACTGCCAGATGGCAGTCCTCGGTGACTGTGAACTCGGCTTTGCTCAAATCTCCAGCCTCTGGGCCGAACGAAACGGTGTGTATGAAGACTTCGGGGACTTTGGGTTGCGGAACCGCGCAGGTGACCTTGACCTCAAACAGGGGCGCCTCCATCAAGATGTGTCCCCCACTTACCCGCCCAAATGGTGCTACTTCAGACGTTTTGCAGAAGGCTTCCAGTATTTTGGGCTGATATTCTGGCTCAAGTTCCACATGGAATTCCTCCGTGCGATGAGCGAGCCCAATGCCTGGAGGTAGCGATGCCCACGACCATGTGGGCGCAATGCTCTCTTCCAATGCCAGACTACAAATTTCCCCTTCTCGAGTCCAGCATAGGCTATGCGGCAGGTAAGCTTCCCAAATTCCCGCCAGGTATCTTCCCTCAAAGCTTGGTGCAAAGTATTCTGCTATTCCGCCGATGGCAGGGAGTCGATCGCTTGCAAAGGTGCACTTTCGGTACGTGTACTGCTTTACAAGTGATCCCCAGAGTTTCCAGGCCGCTTGTGTGCGATTTTCGTCTGTTATCGGCGCGTTGTATAGTTCATGTAAAGCTTTCTGGGCATTCCATTCTGATATCCCTGTTCCCAATACTCGGTGTGCGTCTTCGCATGCAGACTGGCCCTGGCAATGCCATATCACAGTGGAAGGCGTGAAGTGTGCGATTCGACTTGATAGAACCGATTCCTGGAGCGTCCAGGCGCGATGCGGCAGCAGAGAGCTTCCGGCAGAGAAGTAGTTGTCGTTCCCCCCATACAAATACAACTCGTTCATGTGGTGTTCCCTCACGATGTAGTTGCATGGGCGACCAGTTCGGTCATGTGTCAGGTAAACCATTCGTTGCCACCGATCATCGCTTTCTCGGAGAAACGGAACAGAACCATCTGGCGATGTTTCCACAGCAATAGTAAGATGTGCCCCGGAGTAGTATCGTGCCATCTTTGTCGATTCAATCTCCCAGTCCCGCTCGTCATCTTGAATAATGCATAGCGAGTCAATCCAGACGTACTCGATCCCAAGTTGTCGACTAAGCCAGATGGCGTCTTGGAAGACGGCTGATAGGTCATTCCAGAGAATGCAGTCCTTGTGTTGAAGGACCGTTTGCTTGGTGGTCTTGATAGGGAGTTTTTCGCGGGGTCCCCAACAATGGCTCAGAGCAACATAAGTGCCTCTTTCACCAGGTTGGGGCTCGTATAGCCTCAAGGACTCGTCATCCATGATCTGTACCAGCCGGGCCGGTAACTCTGGGTTTTGTTGAAAGCAAAACTGGTGTTCACCGTCTCCTAGTTCGCAAGTATGGAGCGCATCTTTGAGAAATTGGAGGCTCTCCTGTGATTTAGGGCTCCAGCGCAGACTGGTGAGAGTTTCTGCTTCAGCAGTTGCGGGGACCTCGGACTATGGACCAGGTATTAGAAACGCGCGCTTACAGATCGGACTGGTACTTACCTGAACGGCAGGACAGATTCTAACACTCCTATCGAATGAATCATGGTGAAGCCTTGCCCCTGACTTTGTCTTCCCAAGCCAGGTGCATCGCACTGTAACGATGTCGCCCTCTTCTAGGCTAAGCCACATGCTCTTGTTCTGGCCCTGCTGGCTATCATCGATGAATTCCACATCAGGGTAGTCTGCTTCCAGGGAAGACTCCAGCCTATGGAAGGTGGCTTTGAGCAAACGACACCGATGGCAGTTTTCGTTCAAGGTTTCGACATCAACGTGGTATACCTTAAGCCACTGCTCAAACAGCGATGCCTCTGGGTTTGAGTCGACGGGTATGAAGTCGCGGCACATTCCGCACCATGGCGGCTGAAGCTCGACAGTTGGCGGGGCGGTTTCTTCGTCCATGACGGCAAGGTTACTGTGGCAAAGCAATAGGTAAAATCAAAAGACGATAGAATACAGAACTTCATTCCAAGGCTTGAAACTAGAAAGGAATTGGGATCATTTTGGGGTCGCCTCCTGGCCCCATCTTGGAACCGCGCGGTTCCTCCCACGATTCAATAGGCCAGGAATTGCCGCGACTATTTCTGGATTGCGGTCGCTTGCCGCCCGGAATCAGGGCCCCCCAATGGGCCATGCAAGCAAGGGACAAGGGTCTAGGGAACGCCCCAACTGCTGCGGATTTTATTCCTCTTCCACAATCAACAGTTGGCAAGCTTGTCACCAAGGAATGGAAGAGTTAGAGTATCTACCAAGGCATCTTTTACTATCTCACTCTTTTCAACTTCAACTACACAACTTGTGTTACAGTATTACTCATAAGCAACTTCAAAGTTCATCCGTCTTATGTGTTTAACAAGTTCTCAAGGTGCTACCATAGAGTGCCTCGGGAGACGCCAGCGGCTAATGAGCCGAGCACATGGTGGCGCAGCTTGTTGGTCCGTTTCAAAACGCACCCTTGTGATGGAGTCCAATCTATCGGCCGATCGAGTGATGTACCTGGTCAAAAGAATACTGGCTGAGAAGTATATTAAAGCCTCCTAGTCCAACCCTGGTGTCATCAAACCTCATTCCCTCTCAGACACCACACTACCGCTAAGCATCGATCCATCGCTTTTCATCCGTTCATACATTTTGATTGCCAACAATCGTCTGATTCTCGATCACCATGGCGAATGACGAGTTCAACAAGGACATGGTCCACGGCACCACATCTACGGTTTCCCCCATGAATGAGTGCATCAAATACGCAAAAGAGGCACAGGTAACTCCCCATTGATGGCTACAAGAACACGGCCAGGGCATAACATGCTGACTTTCTCATCTCAGACGCTACTTGGAAGACGCCGGTGGGACCGGCTCGCCCAATATGCTTATAACGCCATCGAACTCGTGCCAGAAGGAAGATATCCTGTTTGGAGTCCGGAGGCTTTGAGGATAGATGCCCAAGTTAAGAAGGAGTTCGGAGACTTCGCGGACGTGGCGGGTGAATTCGTGATGTTCGTACAATACTCCAAGACGGCTCACTACGATGCTCGCACGGGGTCGTTCACAGCTTGAAGAGCCAGGGAGGGTCGAATGGATGGAAAGTAAAGGACCGAAATGAATCAGGATGTGACGGAATAACGGCCATAATTGATGTTTAATTGTTTCTTGTTAAATTCGAGAAGACATACTTGCAGTTTCCCTTGGCTCTTACCAACATCCACGCGACGCGCTGTACTACGCAAGGCTTCGAAATAGCAGAAATATCAATCTTTTTTTATTTTTATCATCCAACGCCCACTCTTTTATAGCCGCTGAATAACGTGGTATGAATATCTTAGCTGCTGGGCTTGCCATTGCCTCCGCCCAGGCTATGTTGTTTCAGGAAAAAAGCCTTGGGCTGAGCCTATCACTTGAGGGGGCCTCTAGTTGGTCCGTTTCTTCTGTCAGACAACCTATTAGTTCCAAACACAGCCTCCTAAGGACCAGGGCACGCGGGACCGGGCCGGTATCTCGCCGCCCTCAATTAATATGGCGCAGTGTCTCTCGTCACCTCATTTGCGTCACGCCGACCCCATTACTCCCAGCTAAAATAAAACCTGACATCACCCCATTGCGATAGTTCGGCTTCAATTACCTATCTGTATCACTGCTATATCACTTTAAAACAATAATGCCGACAACGAAAAAAACCAACAACGAGGCCACCGGGCCCCAACGTGCGAGCGAATTCAACGATGCGCTTCAAGCAGTGCCAGGACAAGTCGCCATGATGCACGTGTTGCAATACTCATACATGGCACAGGTACGTCCTCTCAGGTGGGGCTAAATCACAGAATACTTATCGACAAATGTGCAGACTACACTTCGGAAGTGCGACTTTGAGGAGCTGATCGAAGCGTCCCAAGAGGCGGGCAAGATTCTGCATGAATGCGGTTCACCGATTGACTGCACAGGGAATCAAACTTGGCCTGAGGATGCGGAGAAGGTCAACACTCAGATCAAGGAGAAATACGGCGAGTTTCCAGCAGTTGTCGACGGATTTAAGAAGCACGTTGAACATGCTCGGGCGGCGATCGCAGCGAGTAGGCGAGGGATCTAGGAGTCAAGCGAAAAAGAGGGGGGATGAAATGAATATCAGAATGAGTAATATGACCTAATGAAATTGAGCTTCAAAAATAATCACCGAGGAAATGATACGTGTAGGTGTAGAAAAGCCTTGTCGTTGGCTCTGTTGAGATGAAGATTCTTGGCTCAAGCCTCTCACGCATTTGTTCACCCCACATGTGAGTGTTCTAAAACCCAATTCTGGCTGATAGCTCCAAGCCATTACCATATAGGCATAGAAACATATTTCAGTAAATTAAATAGGAGAGCAAGATTTAAAATAATTCAAAGAGCGCTTCCTTGAAGAAAGCTTAGACAAAAGCACTGAACTCGCCTCAAAAAGGAAGAAAAAGATGAAATCGAGGCGGCTCTAGGGTATGCTTCCGTGGCTGAAAGCTGACGCACCGCCACAACCACACCAACCACCACACCAGCCACACCCGCAAGGCAACCCAGCTTTCCATCCCCAAACCGCCAGCTATCCTTCCAACTGTCCTCTCGAAAACAAAAAGACCAACAACCTCGCCCCTCCGTAAACCTCCACCCCTTCTCCCCCTAAAGCGCATAATCACAATCTCATACGCGCAATGTCAAACTACTACTCCAACCAACAACCGCAGTACCCAGGCGCCGGCCCCTCGGCAGCCCAGAACCTTCAATTCTTCCCTTCGCAGTACGGTCCTGCCACGGGGGGCACTGGCACACCGCAGCCCGGCGGCGCATATGGGTATGGTAATCAGCAGGCTGGGTTCGCTGGTACACCTGGTGCGCAGGGCTTCTCGGGCGCTGGGTACGGCGCGCAGGGTGTTTCGGGTCGACTTGGTGAGCAGGGAGGGTTGAGGACTGGGTGGGTGGCTGCTTTTTCGTCCGAGGGGTATGATGGGGAGCCGCCTTTGTTGGAGGAGTTGGGTGTCAATTTTGGTCATATTCAGGCAAAGGTGAGCTCCTTTGCGCGGCTACTTGTGATGCGCTGAAGCTGACTTGTGAAAGACACTCGCGGTGTTGAACCCCTTCAGGCGCATCGATTCGCATCTCATGGACGATTCCGATCTCGCAGGCCCGCTCATCTTCTTCCTCCTTTTCGGCTTCATCCTGCTCTTCTCAGGAAAGGTCCACTTCGGTTACATCTACGGCCTCGCTGCCCTGGGCTCCGTGTCCCTCCACCTAATCCTCTCCCTCATGTCGCCCTCCGACGCCGGCCAGCAGCCTCAACAGCCAAGCTACCCCCAGTACAGCAGCGAACCTTCGGCACCTGCTCCTCCGCCAGGCCAGCAGGGCGGTCACTTCTCCGCGACCTTGACATACCCCCGAAGCGCGAGCGTGTTGGGATACTGCCTGTTGCCTCTTGTGGCGACTAGCTTGTTTGGCATCGTCATGCCGATGGATACACCTATCGGCATTGTGTTTACGACGGCTGCCATCATGTGGTGCACATACAGCGCAAGCGGCATGTTCTGCGTGGTAGGACGAATGAAGGGCATGAGAGGTCTTGTCGCGTACCCCCTGGGTCTGTTCTACGTCGGCTTCGGCATCATGGGCATTTTCAGCAGCCGAGGGAGCGGATCGCTGTCCAACGCTGCTGCTAAGCTCAACGGCTGAAGGACTGACGACACTAAGCTCTACACTCTACCCAACGACAGGAGGCTGGACGGCATATCCTCGCCGACCGTGACTCCAATGATGCTGTACATGATTACGCCCTGGAAGCGGCCCAAGGCAAACGACGGGGGGACAAAGGCGTTTGAGAGGGACGGCCGAGATAGGGGATACTTCGAGTTATACGGAAATGAAATGAGGAACCACTTTCCCCTTTGTATTAGAATAATACTTCTCTTTTTTTCTTGTTGTACGTCACGAACCCACCAAAAGAAGGCAAAGGCAGGTTTGATCAGGAGAAGGAACCTTGATAGCGTTCGAGAGGAAGAAAACTCTCTAAATTTAAGAAAAAGAACCATTGAAATATGCAACAAGCATCGCATCGAAATCTATATATGACACAGTCCGCGTGCAAAAAAAGCAGTAACAAACAACGTAAAAGCATGTCCCTATCGTATCACTTTTTGTTCACAGGAATCCGCCCGTCCGATTCCCAAATCCGTTTAACCCGCCCTCCCTAATGCGGTCCGAGAAAGTACAAGTTTGTTGATCAACAAAACGCTGCTGCTCATCATCTGCAGCGCATTATTAAAGGGCTGATGTTGAAAGATCCATCACGAGGAAAAAGCGTCAAAAACCACCGCTTGTTTGTTTCGTACCGGCATAACAGCCTCCCACACACCGAAAATCATCTAGGCTTTCTTGCCTCCATCGTTCTCCTTGTCATCGTGGTCGTGAACGCCGTTTGTCTTGACGCCGTTTGTCTTGGGCACTTCGTCGGACTCGCCAAAGACGACAGAGTACTGGCCTCCGGCACCAGCACCGATAATCTTCTTGCCACGGATGGCGGTGTTGTCGATCAGAGTAGGAGTGTGGATATCGTCGATGGTGCCCTGGCCGGTCTGGTAGTTGCTGGAGAAGCCCCAGGAAAAGACCTTGCCCTCGGAGGTGATGGCAAAGCTGTTGTCGGTACCGGCAGCGACGGAAACGGTTTCCTTGACGTCTGTGATTTGTTAGCAATGTGTTTTTCAGTGTATGGAAACAGTACATACCGGGCTGGACAGTGGGCTTGAACAGGATACGGGCGTTGCCTCGCTCGTCGTAAATGGCAATATCCTCGTTCAGCTTTTCAAACTCGAAGCCGACCTGGTAGCCATCGACGCGGCCCCAGGTGAAAAGCTCGCCATCCTCGGCGCAAGCCAGAGAGTGGTGCTCGCCACCATCGATATCAGTAATGTTGTAGTCCTCGAGGGAGGTGAGCTTGACAGGTCGGAGGATGACGGCATCGTCCTCGCCTGCGTTGGACTCGATACCGATCTCGCCAAAGTTGTTCAGACCCCAGCCGTAGACACAGCCCTTGTTGTCGATGGCAAAGCTGTGGTAGGAGCCACAGGCAATCTTGACAATTTTGCCTCGGGGCAGACCGACGCCCTGGGGAGTAAGCGAAGACATCTTGTTGCGCTCGATGATGCGTCGTCCGAGCTGGTTCTGCTGACCGCAGCCCCAGGCAACAACGTTGCCCTTGATGTCGAGAGCGAGGACGTGGTTGGAACCGGCTGCGAGGGCGGTGATCTTCTTGAGTGTGGGGACGAGGACGGGAGTCGATTGAACCTTGACGGTCTCTGAGAAGCCGAGGATACCATCGCTGGATCGGAAAGTGCCCCAGCCGTAGACGCGGCCATCCTCGGTGAGGGCAAAACTGGCGCTGTCGCTGGCAACGACTTGGACGAACTTGGTGCCAGCAGCAAAGTGGTCATCGGACACAGCAGTAGGTGTGCTCTCCTTGGGGTTGATGCCAGTGTCATCCTCATCCTCGGAATCAGAGTCCTCCTCCTTGTCCATGCCGCGAAGGCCGCCGTCCCAGTTGGTGTCTCGTCCGAGAGCACCCTGGTCGTTGACACCCCAGGTCAGGATCTTGTTATCGTGGGTCAACGCGACCGCGTGCATGCCACCGCAGGAGATCTGGACGACGCCAGTGTTGGCGGCGGAGAGGTTATCGTTGAGTCGGGGACGCTTCACATCGATGGGCTTCTTGTTGTTGACGCGCTTGCTGCCGAGACCAAGCTCGCCAGACGAGCCCTCGCCAAAGACGTAGACATCGAGGATTTGGGTGGGCGCGTCGTTAATTTTCTTTCCGATCTCGGGATGAGCCTCCTTCTTCTCCTTCTTGGGAGCAGCCTTCTTGACGGGCTTCTTGGGGGCAGGCTTCTCGTCCTCGGGCTCCTCGGTCTTGGCCCTCTTGGTGGTCTTTGCCTTTGTGGCAGCAGGCTTAGCAGCGGGCTTCGCGGCGGCGGCGGGTTTGGCGACAGCAGCCTTGGGCTTCGCGGCCGCCTTGGCCTTTGTAGAGGGCTTCACAGCGGGCTTGACGGCGCGTTCTGTGGTCTTGGACTTCTTGGTCTTGCGCGTGTCGGCCTCAGACTCGGCTTCTGTCTCCTCGTCGCGGGCCTTTCGCTTCTTGGACGCGCCATTGGTAGCAGGCTCCTCCTTCTTCTTAGTGGCAGCGGCAGCAGCGGCCTTGGTGGGCTTGGTAGCCTTCTTCACGGCAGCGGAAGTAGTGGACGTCTTCTTTGTCGACGCGGCCGTCTTGCTGACGGATGCTTTGGTTCGAGGGGCCATCGCGTCCTTGTGTGATGCGGTGGGTACCCGACGCGCTGAAAAGGATGGTAAAAAGGTGATTTGGCGCAGAGATTGATGTGAAACACGTGCTTGGGAAGCAATACAAAGAACCTGCAGAGCTTCCTTTGCGCGCAGGTAAAAGAAAGTCGATGATGATGAAAGATGAGAGAAGCTGTGGTAGAGCGCGAAGCAAAGCAGGTGGTGCTTTTTTTTTTTCACTTCCTTTTAGGTGTGATCTGACCATGCTGAGTGTGGATGACCTGAGCAGGGATCAGCAGATGCCAATCTGGGCTTACAGGGGGGTTCTAGGCCTGAAATGGGATTCACCGCCCGGAAGCTCCCACTGGAGAATGTCCGGCAGAATAAAATTTTAGTGCAATTGAACTTCGGGCGGTGACGGAGCTTGTCGCGTCTTGTCGTGAGGCGACCCATTCCATTGGGACACGGATAATTCAGTGCAACAATCCCACGAACCGCGGGGGTTCGGTTTTGTTGATCCTTGTTTTTTTTGGTGATTTTTCTGTTTTCGTCTCTTGTTTTTGTGCCTCTTGGAACTTACAAACCTAAACTCTTCAAACGGAAATCTTCAAGTTGAATACTTCCTCTTTCGGAGGAGCATCGCGCCAGGTGCAGTTCATCCCTTCTCACGCGTTTGCCAACAAAGTACAATGTCATTGTTTGTAATTGATTCTCAAAATCTCGCTATCTTTAGCCCTGATTGCCTTGCCGCCCAACCCAGATGCCATTCATTCACGCCCCAACGCCGACCCATAATACAATTATGCCAGTGAATCACGAATCCCTGCCCATAGAACCATTTATTTATCGTCGGGTGGTAAAGTCGATCTCGTTGGCAGGGTTGTATCCGCCATCGGAAGCCTTTTCGCAAGTGCAGCCACCTGAGCACAACACGTTAGCACCGAGTCAAAGCTTCTGTATGGGGCCATATTGCACATACCAGCAGGTCGCGAGCCACAGGCACAGGTTGAACCGGCGACGGTCGCATTTTCAGAGGAAGCTCGGTCGCAGGTGCATTCACCGGCAGGTCGGGCGCGGCATGAGCAGCGAGGTCCCGCGACGGCGTTCTCGCTGGAAGCCTTGGAGCATGTACAGTGAAGAGCCGACTTTTGGCCACACGAGCAGGTAGCCTTCTGGGCTGGAGGAGAAGATGTTAGCTGGGTGTCTTGTAGTTGAAGATGATGTCACGTACCACAGGCGCATTCAGCGTTGTCGCCGGAGCGGCAGCAAGTGGCGGGAGCGTTGACGACCATTTTTGCGGTTTGTGTGGTGATTGTAGAGTGTGGTGGGAAAGTTGAGAGTTGGAAGAGAGTTTGAGAGTTGTAGTCGTAACTTGAGATTGTGCTTGAGATGCTGATTCTAAACTGTCACCAAGAGAGGCTCCCTCAACTTATTTGTACTCGATCACTCCCGGGGAACCTGTCTCCACTCCCTCTGGAGCTTGGTTGCCGCATCTCCAACTGGCAGTAATCGCCTCTTCTTTGATTGGCCAAATCCCCGGATCCTCTTCCTTTCCGCCAATCAGCGATTGCTTATTTCCAACTTGTCAACCTTCGCCTCCAAAACCGGCCCATGCTTAGGAACGCCTCCATCTATTTCGAGTTCTCGAACGTCATGAGTAATCAGGGCCCAGATTGAACCTTGTCATGCTCTGGTCAGCTTTTTGATGTGGTTTTCTCAGCTGTTTTCGGCCTGCCCGTTACTGGATGGTCATGATCACATTCTCTGTCTGTCGCTGGAGGTTGCCGATAGTTACAGATGGCATTCCTTGCCCGTCTTAACCTCTCACATCGCAATTGTCCATTCTCGATAAGAGCTAGTCGAAGCTTCTCATGTCATGATGGCTTGTAGAAGCCATGACGTAGATACTGTCCTTGGTCTCTGCAAAAGTCAGCTGCCTCTGGCTGACTGACTGACTCGCCATGCTCAACGCCTTTGGCTCCCTTTGTAGCGGCGTCTACTTCACCGCTATCTGCACTTTAAACCGATATTCACTTCAAACCAACATCTCCTTGACCCCGCCGTCGCAATGCAAGTGATCTCATCTTCATGACGGCCCCTCGCCGACTTCTTCCTCCGGTCATGGGCAATCTCGGCGCCGCTCCCCGAATTCGGCCCCGCTTCGGTCGCTTCCGATGACTGTTGGTGCCCGGTTGACTGATTTGTCCCGATCACGGCCTCACCTGAAATGCTTCAACCCATTTGCACTTTCACCTGCCTTTGTTTGAACTGGAATTACTCTGAACCGTGCATTTGCAGTTGCGCAACGTCTGCCCAATCGTTATCATCTCGCCCGCTCGTAGCCGATTTCAACCCGATAAGCCCCCGCAGATCACATTCGGCTTCATAATACCTCACAGCCAACTTGATGCCATTCACAGCCTAATTGAACCCTTCTTGTCTTTCGTCCCCTTTATTTAACTCTTGACTCGCCCCATCCTTCTTAACCGCCTTCAACATGTCCAACTCTACTGAACCTACTGTCGTTGTTGTAGGGTATGAGTGAGCTCTCCCTTTGGATGACCTGAGCTAAACCTGTCAGTGCTGGAATCATCGGCCTGACCAGCGCCCTCAAGATCCAGCAACTCCTCGCAGAGTCTCCAACCACTCACTCAACATCTGTCCTCCTCGTCGCTAAAGAATGGCCAACCTCAATCCCAGGGGCTCCCACCTCCCACTCTGCCGACTACGCGTCCATGTGGGCCGGCGCCCACGTCCGACCCATCCCAGGTTCAACGCCCCAGCTCCGTCGAGAAGCCAAGTGGCTCAAACATACCGTTGCCGAGCTTGAAAGCCACCGTCAGAGTGAACCCTGGGTTGGTATCCGCCGTCTCCCGGGTATCGAGTATCTTGAGGATCCATCGCCCGACTACCTGAAGCAGGATGGTCAGAGCTTTGCCGCCGAGACTGGTCTGTCAGGTTATCGCAAGTATGAGGCCCATGAGCTCCCAGATGGAGTGAAGCTGGCGTTTGAGTATGACACATACTGTATCAACTCACCCCTTTACTGCAGCAACTTGCTTCGCAAATTCATCCTCCAAGGTGGAAAGACGCTGCAGAGGGAGCTCAAGAGTGAGGAAGAAGCTTTTACACTTGCGTCTCAAGTTTCATTCGTGGTCAATGCGAGCGGAATGGGGTTCAAGGATACCAAGTGCTTTCCCATTAAAGGCAAGTTTCGGTGACCCGCGGAGTGTCTCGGTAGCCCGCGGGCGCCGAGCACACCAAACTTTGGAGTCGTGGGTACTGACAGTTTAAACAGGTCAAATTGTACTGACCAATCTCGCTGCTGCTGACAAGACCATCACAAAGCAGCTGAAGGATGGTTCTTGGAGTTTCATCATCCCCAGATCTTTCAATGGAGGCACAGTGATTGGTGGCACCAAGGAGCCCGGCGACTGGCGTATTGAACCCTCCCTGGAGATGCGCCAAAGAGTTTTGGATAATGCCAAGAGCATAGCTGCCGAGTCATGTGGCCAGAGCCAGGTACCCGAACCGCTAAAGGTCATCAAGGATGTGGTTGGTCGAAGACCGGCTCGTGAGGGAGGGATGAGGGTTGAGACAGAGACCAAGAACAGTGGTCAGGGGCTACAGTACGTCATCCATGCTTACGGCGCTGGAGGACGCGGCTACGAGATGTCTTGGGGTGTTGCAAGTGAGGTGGCCGACCTGGCGAGAGAGGTGCTTCGTTCGACGTCGGCGCTTAAGTCAAAGCTGTGATGCGTCGGGTATCGGATATCAGGATGCATCGTATGATGCTAAACCCGATTCACCAAACCACAACATTATATGGACAAGCATACTTCACACGTTCAAAAGACTACCAGTTGATTTATAGTACAGGAATGGTATTGGAACCACTCGTTTAATTTATTGACAATATTTGAAGTTATGTAAGAACTTATATGCGAAGTGAAAGACTTGGTTGTGCGAGTATCGGTTCCACCATCCTCCAGGGGGTAACAACTATGGTTGATGCTCAGTTAGACCATGGCTGACTTAGTTGCCGCGGTAGTAGCGGCGAGAGAACTGGGGGACGCTGCCGCATCCAGAATCAGCAGGGGCGGAGGCAGCAGGTTCAGCAGTGCTGGTGTCAGGGGCGGCAGCAGAGTCGGAGCCAGTGGCAGAGCCAGAGCTAGAGGAAGCACCGGAACCACCAAAGATAGCAGGTCCAGGCATGGGGTAAGAAGTGGCACCGTTGTAGATGCTGTAGTTGGGAGACAGACCCTCAGTGTTGCTGTCGTAGACACCAGGGATCTTGACGACATCGGTAGGCTCCTGGCCGCTGCCAGAGTTGGTGACCTTGATGTGGGCGCAGTTGAAGTAGAACTCGGTTCCACTGGGTCGGTGAAGAGCAAGATGCTCAATGCGGACAAGGTACTCGCCGCTGGGGACCTCAGCGGGGATGGTGAAGTCGACGCGGTTCTTGTTCCAGATGAGCCAGTTCTCGCCGGAAGCCTGCATGGGGAAGTTGGCACCAAGCTCATAGACCTTGAACCAATCTCCAGAGCCATCGTAGGACTTGACGTCGTCGTTGGTGGCTCGGGACATGTAAACCTGGATGGCACCAGGGTGCTGGATGTTGCCGTCCAAGTTGGTGCCAAAGCCAATGGTGTCACCGGCGCTGACCTCGGCAACCTTGGTAGAACCAGCGTTGGCCTGGGCGCCAGTGTTGCACCTCATCTCGTTGCTAGAGAGGATATCGAAGCCAAAGTGAGGCTGGAAACCCTGAGTCGAGCGGCGGACGTACTCGTACTCGGCCGACTTGACATCGTTGACGTAGAGATGGGGGAAGAAGTAGTGAGCCGAGACGAGGTTGGGGAGAGCCAGGATGGCAGCAGAAAAGGAGATGGCGGCCTTCATGATGACTGAGAGTTGTTGGAAAGAGTGTGTACTGGTAAAGTAGAGCTGAATAATAACCTCTGGGGTAGAATGAATGAAAGTCTCGGCTAGCGAGAGTAAGAAACGAGTGCTTGGAAGGACGATGAGAAACTGAACTGCTGATGAATCTCAAGAGTGTCAAAACTTGGGTCTTTATATATCTATCATCACCAGCACGTTACCGAGGTCTTGATTCTTGGCCGCGCACTCAGCAGACTACCTGAAACCGAAAACCCCCTGATACGAAAAAAGAAGTCCAGAACAACCGCCAGAAACATGCTTAACCCGACACATGGGAACGGTCTTGGCCCCAAGGTTCATCTTTTCCCCCATTGGTGGATGAACATGGTGTTTCACGTTCCCTTGACTTCAGCTCAGGGAGGGAAGGTGGGAGATGTGTACATTAAACGAAGAACGACGGAGGAAGTTCAGCCCCAAACGAAACACGAACGGGCAAGTCTTGCGAGCGGGTCTTGAGGGTTTCGAGTGTTGAACCTAGCTCCTTGTCAAAGCTTCGTGCCAGGGGTGGATCTTGGGTTGCATTTCAGGGTCCTTTTGACATGGGTTTCGGGGAATGGACCTTGTGGATTAGAGGGTCTGAGCGGGAAAAAGGAAGAACACTTTTAGAATGACGTTTGATACTAGGCATTCTGCATGGACGGGGCGTAATCATTGAGCCGGGTTGGGGGTTGACAGAGTGTATCCGTAGGACCGTTTGAGAGGAACTAAGGGGCGGGTTCCAGCCACAGTTAGCCAACTCCCCGAAGCAATATTCCACTTCAAAATTTGCGATTCACGCCGTGATACATGTTGAAAACCAATCCTATCGAACCTCAGAGTCACGAACTAGTATGAGAAACCCCTAATCTTGAAAAGAGGTAAAAATCTAATGTGACCGTTGCTCAAGGACATACTTATGGGAGCACAGCTGGCATTATAGTACTGCAGATATACGGTTTTAGCGTAGCCGAGCGCTAAGGCCCCTGTGGCGCAGTGGGATAGCGCGTAGCTCTTATACCTTCATTACTTGGTGAAGATATGCTAAGGTCGTGAGTTCGAACCTCACTAGGGGCAGACTTTTTGCACTCCTCCCTGACAGATGACACTTCTCTATTTGTCTTTTTGGCCACTTGATTATAATGAAGGGATGCGGCGGCATGAAATCAACAGGCAATGAATGTCTAGGCTGTGTGTGCCAGCTATCTATCTGGTGATGAAGAGATAGAACAAGCATCTACTCCCACACGCCGTCTGGCTGACAGAGTAGAGAGTGGTGCGTGATTGAGGCATACAGACACAAAACATGTGACTTTTGAGGGAGAGAGAACATAAACGAAGCTACAACAGACTCAATGAGTTGAAAAATTAGACTTTCAATTAGCGGAGTAATTGCAATGACAGACACGCTTCTTCTATCTTCCTTCCATAGTATTACCAGTCCGAGTCCATTGTTCCTCCATCGGTTGGTTGCCTCTTTACCTTGTCTCTCCCATTTTCCGTCTGCTACTCTACTCATCTCCACCAACAAACTCCTCCACCATGTTGTCCAAATCAACACCATAAAGCCAATCAAGCTCAAAAGGCTTCATCTCCACATCCCCCTCCTTCGGCAACCTCCTCTGATTAATCTCCCCATTCAACTCAATCACCCTGTCAATCCGTCCCTGCCTCCCCTCCTGCCACCTCTTCAGCGATCCACCAAGCCCCTTCTGTTTCAGATGCCCGAGAATCCTAGCAAACGTGTAGACGTCTTCAAAGGCCTGGTTCACACCCTGGCCCGCGGTCGGGGGGATTGCGTGTGCTGCATCGCCGAGGATTATGACTCGGCTATGCTTGTCGGTTGATGCCCATTTGTTCAGCTTGGGGAGGAGGTAAAAGGGCCAGAGGTTTACTTTGTCGGTTGAGATTTTGGAGGTGGCGTTGGAGACGATGGGTGGGAAATCTTGGCTGCCTTCGCGGAGAAAATCGATGCACCATGTCTTGTCGGATGTCATGGCCTTCCAGGCATCTCGGCCAGGGTCTTCTCCTGCAAAGATTCGCTGCTTGCCGATGAGAACCTCTGAGCCGTCGGCCAACTGGGGTGCAATGACGAAAGCGCCTCGCTTGTTGTGCATAAAGGTAGCTGGGAGCTTATATTCGTCCTTCTCCATATTGAGTTGCTCCGTAGGCACAGCAGCCGTGACACCAATCATGTTGGTGAACTTCGGCTGCAAGTCAGGATGAAGGTATGATCGGACGCGAGAGTGAATGCCATCTGCGCCGACCAGAAGAGAGGCGGTGGACTCTGAACCATCGGTGAAGAGCCAGGTCACACTGTCCTCAGTCTCGGTGACGATGCGGTCAAACTTTTTGCCGTATACAACTTGGATCCCAGCTTCACGGACCAATTCGAGAAGAATGTTGATGAGTTCGAAGCGGTAGACTCGAATGCCGGAGTATCCATATTTCGCAACGGATCCAAACTCAAAGACGTCGACTGTCTTGCCGTCTTCAGAGAGAAAGTAGGACTCTTCAAACTTGTAGCTTCGGGGTTCCATGCGCTCAAAGACGCCAAGTTTGTCAAGAATGCGGAGGGCATTGGGTGAAAGCATGATGGCGCCGCCAATGTCCAGGGGTGCACTTTGCTGTTCGTAGGCGACTGCTTCGATGCCTTGTTGGTGGAGGGCGAGTGCCAGAGTTAGGCCTGAGAGGCCTGCTCCGATGATGGCAACTTTGGTGGTTGACATGATGAATAGAGAGATTTGATGTTGTTTAAGGGAAAGGAATTTCGTAATTTGGGAGTTTGAAGTTGTAGGTAACTTTGAAGGGTGGTTCTGAGTGGGGGAGGATTGAGGTAGATGGTAGGTAATGTCTATTCTCGACTCAACCACCAACTCAACTCCCTATATATACAGACCATCGGTCTATGCTACGAAAGCAAATGCACGGACAATCCCTCGGTCTCGGTCTTTGATCTAAGCCACCTTTGCAATCTTTTCACGCATTTGTCAAACAAAAAGCCTCTTCATCATCGCCCTCGTCCAATAAGCATCGTCGCTGAGGCAAGCATCCGGCCGAGTGGTAAGACTCGGCCGATACATTCTCACTCTCGGCCGTGTCGGATGACAAAAGACTGCGACGGTAATCTCGGTCTTTTGCACAAGCCTCTCGGTAAATTGAGAATCCGCGCCTCGATTCGTAAGATTGGGGCTGTGTTGTTAGCTGAGTCCGAGCGAGACACGGCCGAGAGTCCGGGGCCGAAAGTATCGGCCGATATGAAGGAGGATGGACTGGGCTCTCTTGACTATAAAGGGTTTGGATGGGATATCCTCTTCTATCTCTTCATCCTCATCAGCAACTTCATCTACCTCAATAAAAGACACCTGTTTGTCCTTCACAGCTACACTCTTCTTTACAACCAACTCAGCCAAGAGCTCCAAACTTACACAAGCACACTCACAACCACAACCTCATCTTCAACATGCACATCTTCGTCATCGGTGGAACCGGCCGCAACGGCTCTCTTGCCATCCAAGAAGCCCTCTCCAGAGGCCACACTGTCACCGCCCTTGTCCGCAACCCATCCGCCACATCCCTTCCCTCCCACACCAACCTCACCCTCGTCAAGGGCACACCCACTTCTCAAGCCGACGTCCTCGCCGGCCTCACAACTCCCGAGCCTCCCAAAGCAATCATATCAGCGCTTGCCCAGGTTCGCACTTCAGAGTCGCCTTTTGCAGCTCTGCGTCCTGATACTACACCCGACTTTTTGACCTCGAGCATGCGCGTCTTGCTTGCTGCCATCTCGCAGGCCAACCTCCCTTACAAACCCAAGCTGATCGTAAACTCAGCCCAAGGTGCCGGGTCTTCCTGGCGCTCCATGAATCTTCCCGGAAAAATCATCTTCAGTCACGGAAGCATGGGCATCGGGCTCAAGGACCACAACAAACTCGACCAGCTCGTGCGCGACAGCGGATTTCCCTTTGTTTCCCCACGACCGTGTATGCTCGCCGAAGGTGACGCTAAGGACGTCAAGGTCTGGCCTGAAGATGGAAAGGGCTGTGCGTGGATGCCATCTATTACTAGAGCGAGCGTTGGAAAGTGGCTCGTTGATGCGGCGGAGAGCAGTGAGTGGGATGGCAAGACACCAGTGATAACGAATTAGCGCTACGAGAATGCGGCATGGCAGAATAGAGGAAGAAGGATTTAATATGTAACCGAAATATATGCCTTTACTTTTGATATAGACGAGCCCGCGGAATACTACGAGGGTCTACATCAATCGAAATCTTGACCAGTAGAACTCCTGAAGTCACACGCCCCCGAGCATCTGAGAGTTCAATGAGACGGTATCCCTCACGGAGGCGGTCCAGGCGGATGCACGCCCAACCTAACAATGGTGGAGCAGCGAGAGACTTTTGAACATCCACGACCTTGAATCTGATAAAGCAGGTTAGTTCCTGATAGACTATCTGTGTAGCGCTATTACAAAGGATGGCTTGAAGAAAGTTGATGACGGTTGTACTGAGAGACGGAAACGCCACCTCGGCCAGAGGATAAGGAGCCTAACTCACCTTGCAAAGGTCAACTCTGGTGGGCTCCACCCGATGTCGAAGGAGGTAGTTGACCCAGTGGCGCCGAACCGAGGATCCTTGGTCTTGCCTGTCTCAGTCTTGAATCTGTGCTCGACCTTATCACCCTCATCCTGGTCGCAGTGAAACTCGACCTTGACTTGTGGACGTAAAACACTCTTGTCACGTCTGATGTGGTATTGTTCATCATCGGCATCATCCGGGATGTCGAAGCCTGAGAAAATAGTGATTGAAATATCCCTGGCGCCCCTTGGTATGGCGTCATGCTGAAACTCAACTATTCCATCGGTGTTCCGATATCGTGCATGTTTGAGAACCCACCCATCCTCATCGGCAAACATGCCATGGTGGAGCATCATGCCCTCATCAAGACTATGCCAGTTCAGGGCTACCATTTGAACACCCATATGCCAGAAGAGCGATGGATCAGGGTTAGATGAGTCTATTCTGCGCCCAGACGGGAAGCAGCCCATAAAGTAATTTTTGTTGTGGAAAAGCAACCCAGTTCCGTCTGCTTCATCAAGCTCAAGCAGCTTTGTTTCGCTTAGAGAAAAGATGTGAGACGGCTTTCTTGCTGCTGGAGTATCAAAGCCGCGGAACGCCTCGCTTTGCGTGTAGATGGCAAGATCGCTGAGGGCCTGACAGATGGCAATCCTGGATGACTTTGCTTTAGGGTTCGAGTCGCTCATAGGTTTCAGGTCCTGAATCGAGCTTTCCGAGTCGCTCGAGGTAGCGGTCTTGATGGCGCGAGCAGGGCTCTTCTTCACCTTGACGAGGATTCTGCGCCTCAGATCACCCAACTTTGGAAGACGGAATCTCGGATCATAACCCCCAAGAGGTTCATCGAGAAGGAGTTCCCCCCATTCCTCTTTCATGATCCTCACCATCGCCTCCTGCTGCTCGGTATCTGCATGCACCTCAAGACTGACAATGATGGGTAGATCGTTGTTCACAAAGGCCGAAGTTCCAATGATGGCACACACTTCGCGGAAGCCACACGGGGGGATCAAAGTCCAGCCATGAGTGACAATGGGCTCGCCAAGTTCTACCTGTGATCCAGGTTTGGGAGATTTGCTGACCTTGCTCATCAAGGTGTTTGGCCGATGGGTCTGTGAGGAGTCTCGGGCGTCTGGCTTGACGGGATCCCCGCCCCAAACGTCAATCTCAACATATCGACATCCTTGTAAGAGAATCTAGAGTCAGAAGGTTAACTTCAACACGAGAATTCTCAATCTGGGGACTAATACATCTCGATATGCCTCAGCGTTGGCCTTGGTGTTTAATTGATCTCCGACCAAGTAGCTGTTGTGGCTACTGCTGATGAAGTAGTGGGTCAAGGGCCTGGAAAGGTCTTTTGGCGGGAGGGGCCCTTGAGCGCTGGTACCTAACTGCACCCAGGCCATGTGGAACGCTGAAAAGTTATAGCTGTCTTTGATCAAGAAAGTCTGATCATATTCATAGCCTGATGGGCGCTGAAACCTGACGAATTCGTTAAAAGAGGTTATGGAGAGAGTCTCTTCCCCGTCCTTCAAACGATTGAATAAGTCGATGGCGGCTCTGTACATGGGGGGATGCGGATTGGTGTTGCCTTTCAGATCTTGTTGCGTAGCCGCAGATTTTGGCGCATCACTGGAGGCTGGTTTAGTAGTTCCTAGGTTAAAGACCTTTCTGATTCTGTTGCGGAACCGTGAGGTTGTGCTCTGAGGGGCAGGTTCGTTTTCCCCTTTGTCTTGTGGTTGTTCGATGGGAGTACTATCAGGATCCTGGGGTGCATCGTCGATATTGTTGGTCATTTCGGAGCTCGAAAGTGTCTCTTGAGTAAGTCGCGAGATGTCTGTCTCAGCAGCTGCCGACTCATCTCCATGCTCGTCAGCAAAGTAAATCTCCACAGGGAGACCGTCATTTTGAAGGGGCGGGGTTTGGCCCTCCACTGTGGTAACTCGATTGTGATCAAACCGGGTTAATTGAAGACGTCCGTGGCCACCCATTTCCGATAAGCCACTCAGCCACTCGATCACGGAAGGACACTTGCTGTATCCGAGGTCAAAAGTTCCCACCTCGTCTCCAAGGCTGACATGACTTGACCCCGGCCATGGGAGTGAACGAAGAGAGAAATCATGAACATGCTCCAAGACATGGTCGATCAACTCCGGAGAGTCAACAATCCCTTCCACATCACAAAGTGGGCAGGCTTCTATGCCTGTCTTTCTCTGCGTGGAGAGAGATATAAGTGTTGAGATGTCGTCTTCTTCAGCGGTGTCCGGGTGTGAGGCCATGAAATGTTCCATCATATCCGTCATGGAGGCGAAATGTGGCTCATCCGAACACAAAGGGCATTGCCAAGTGGGCGAGTGGTCTTGCCGAATGTGGCGTTCCAATGCCGTCCTTGTGCTGTAGTAGACATCTGGCGTGGGACAATCCTCCACGACGCAGGTATACGGACAAATATCCTCGCTCAAGTGCTTTCTGTTGATTAATATTAGAAAGAAAACTTAGACGATACATAATGGCGACCTACCTCCACCTGGAATTCGTTTTCACGTCTTGAACTGGCAAAGTTTGATAGCAGCACGGGCATTGGAACATGTGCTGGCTATTATCAGGGAGCTGGGGTCGGGGGTAGTGAGCTGTCGCTGTGATGCGTGTAACCTCGGTTCGTGGTGTTGAGGCCTCTAGTTTCCTGAGTGCTGGATCGGTGTATCTGAGTTTACTCTCGGGGACTGAGGCCGATGTCCCTGATATTGTGGGCGCGTCACTGTTTTTGGGGAGTTTGGGCGGCTGTTCGACGACAGGATGCGTGGTAATGGGAATATCCAAGTCTGGAGAGGCGATTGGTTGATGTGCTTGGTTGACAGCATCTTCAGAAATCGATGACAAGTCGGGTTTGCGTCTTTTGAGACCAGTTGAGTGTCGTCGTGCTTGCAGAAAACGATTCCTTCGTCGCAAGTTGGCCACCACTAGGCGTTGTTGAACGGGTGTCAATGCTTTAAGCTTCTGCTTGAATCTGTGGCTGCTGTATCCTTTCTCCCCAGGTCGGAGGACTGCTATGCACTCGAGGTGTTGTTTCAACTCGGAGTGCTCTTCCTCGTTGAAGAGGCGATCAGCTTTGTGAAGTCGTGACCGCCTTCCGGTCCGTCGGACAGCCAGTGCAAGGGAAGCGAGACTTCCTAGGGCCGATTCGATGTCGAGCAGGGTTTCTTCGAGAGACTGGTGTTTTTCTTGCAAGTCTCTGTAGTCCTCCAAGGATTGGTACAGCATGACCAGGTTTCCTTTGACTAGCTCCAGGTCAATAGGCCGCTCATTGAGCCTCCAGTCGAGCGAGGCTCTGGCGGAAGCTAATGCCCCGATGCCATCGATCCAAAGGTTGAAGTCTGCCAGCTTGTACTCGAGGCGTTCATCGATTGACGGCGCTTCGGGCTGCTCTTGTGAGGGTGGAGCCGTCCCGCCATCCTGGGTCTGAGGTCGAGAAGCGAGACATCGGTCAAACAGGTCTAGACATTTTTGCGAGAGCTCAGCGGAAGTGAGATCCAAAAGATCCATATTTTGGGAGCCCTGCGAGGAGGCGCATGGTTCGTGTGTGTTGGTGCAAGTGTCTGGCTGACATGGATGAGAAGGCGGAGACGACCCTGGTCTCATCTAGCCCACGTGACTATGAGTGGACGACAAGGCTGTGCCAACATCCAATACCGTTGCCTGAAACTGACCTGAGTGGATTCCTCATCCTGCAATCAACTCTTCTACAACCTTGACTGATGATGCTTTAGCAGGATGGCGACAGACGGTGACGGCCATGGTGCTTGCGAGCTGCTGGCCAAGGTCGCTATCGGGGTCTTTCCCATCATCATGCGATGTGGCATTCAGCAGAGGGAGCGCGTTGCGGGGGAGGTGGGAACGAGGCTCGGCCAGATTGCCCAAGAGCCGCTCCGGGGCTATGAGACAGACCAGGAAGCCGAAGGTGCTGCCACAGGTCTATTGCATACCCTGCTGATGATCTGCAAGGTATGTTGCCCTCAGAAGAATGGACTGTCCCAGACGAACGGAAGCTGCGTGTCTTGTGGCCTATCCCGAACTTGGCGACTATTCTTGCGGTTTGCATGCTAACATGGCGCATTTCAGTTCCCTGACCCAGTCGGAAGGCAAACTACAGCATGGGAATGCTATTCTAGCATCCTCGGGCTTCTCAGGCCCGAGAACAAGACCAAGTTGAACAAATCCGTCCTACTCTACTTCAAAATGGGTCCCGGTTATAGTAGCCAAGCAAAAGACCAGTGCGACAGATTCTTCGCCAGGCTTAGTGAGGAAGAGCCCAACAAAAAGACGGCTGCTGATCAGATCATGGGAGGGTCACGGATACCAGAGCCCAGCGACTACCCGCGACATGTCAACGAAAACCTCTTCCAAATTCTTCACCAGCATTCGGCCTGCCGACACGATCGGCCTAGGCACCTGAAATCTGAACCGCGTGGGGATGAGCATCTGCTCTCTCATCCTGCGAGGCTTTATCTGGATGGAAACCCGCAGATTCAGAGCAAACATGCACAGTTCGAGTTGGTGGTTTCGACAACTGATATGAATTACTGGCAAGATCTTTGGGTCGGAGTACCTGTGTAAGAAGTTGCGAGTTTGTTATTATTTGCGTCTGACTCAATTTCCTAGGCAAACGAAAGCCCGAAAGCGTCTTGTCGGGTTTAACCTAGCTCGAGACGTGAGCAGCGATGAAGATGAGGACGAGGGTGATGAAGACTCGAGCTTTGACCAAGTCAGCCCAGATTATTTCTGCCAAATCCTGCGAGACCCTTCATTCGCCAAGTTGAGAGTGCGATTTATTCAGGGCCTTGGACTTGTCTCACTTCGTCCCCCAGCAGCTCTCGAGCGCTTTCTATCGCCTGGCCAAGGTTTACAACTGCGTACAGCCGTGGAGAGCTACAATTTGAAGGACAAGGACAAGATCATACTTGTTCATGCTATTGCACACTCGTTCTGGCAGTTTTACGGATCCGATTTGATGCGAGAGCGGTGGACGAGCCACAATATCTGGTTCATGCAGGAAACTGATGAGCAACAACACCCAAAGGACCAGCTCGCTTTGAGAGCTTACGTGTCCCTCGAATTTGATGCCCAGAATGCCGTGGCTGAGAGTATGGACAACCCGATAGTTACACATCCTTTCCCCCACATTCTGGCCCTTGCCATTGTCTTACTGGAGATTGGCCTCAGGCGTCCTTTCAAGTCGATGGATCACCTACCACTCGCATCTCGGTTGAACCGAGACCACGGAGCTGCAAATCAGCTACTTAATGAGCTAGAAAGAAGTCACTGGGCCAGCTCGACGCAGCGAGACATCTTTACGAGGGTTGTCGCGAACTGCTTGGATCAGAGGCTCTTCTCCATCGACCAAACCCCCAAACACAAGAAGGCCAAGGGCTCGACATTAGCTTCTGCAGGCACCAAGGCCGGTAGTGGGGAGTTCCAGGTGGACGAGCGAAGAAGGCGAATCTATGCCAAGGTTGTCGAGCCTTTGTCGAGGCTTGTCAACATTGCCTTCAAGAACGACCCCAAGTGTATATCATACTTGTCAAGGTGTAGAGAGGCTGAAACATCTCAGCAGCAGCTCCGATCCCCGGTGGCATCGTTCCATGCGGGCAAGACGATAGTTGCCCGCGAGTGGCTGGACAACTTGAAGCACATCAGTCGACATATCATGATGCTGCGGCGACAAAAGTCGGACCAAGTATTTGAGCCTGTCAAGATTGCCATTTTGGACACGGGCTATGATGCGAGTCTACCCTTTTTCAGCCAGGCGGCAAGGGCCAAATGTATCCGTGGATGGAGAGACTTTGTAGGAGATGGACAAGTGTCTGATGCTGATGTTACGACAAGACGAGACGATTATGGACATGGCAGTTTGATGGCTCGTCTTGCCATGGAATCGGCTCCATTAGCCAACTTGTATATCGCACGGGTTGCCAGGGACAGTAAGGGGCTTTCTTCGGATAGCAGGTCTATTGCAGAGGTATGCTTGTCATCTGGCGTCAAAATGATTTGGGCTCACTGACATTGGAACTCTAGGCGATCCGTTGGGCTGGGCTAGAAGAGGAAGTGGATGTAATCTCCATGTCCTTTGGCTTTCCCGATGACGATGAAGACATTGCCAAGGCCATCGAGGACGTCCAGCGAGAAGGAAACGTCGTCTTCTTGGCAAGTGCTGGCAATAACGCGGCATATCAAGCCGAATCATTCCCCGCTCGACACAGATCCGTCATCTCCATCCGAGCAACAAACTGCGACGGCACATTCAGTGCCAGCAACCCGCCCATAATTGATCGCTACTCCGGCTCTGTTCTTGGCACATTTGGAGATGATTTGCCGGATAATATTCACAGAGAAATAACAGGGCGCTTTGGTCCATCAATCTGCCAACCTGGATCATCAATCGCCACAGCGGTTGCTGCTGGCATCGTTGCATCCACAATTGCCTACGCAGAGGCACTGTCCTCTGTTTTGCCTATACCGAAAGAACAAAGCCCTGTTCAGAGCTTGAAGAAAACACAAGGGATGCTGAGCATGTTGGAGAAGATGGCCCCGGAGCAGACCGGGCACCATAAGTTTGTTAATCCCATCTGGTTCTGGAGCGAAAAGTCGGATCCATGGAAGGCCTGGGCAGCCATGTACGATTCAGTGTCACAACTCATGTATAGGCGTTAGTGAGATGGCGGTGCTGGAGCACCCTTTGTCGTTTCGGTGGGAGGGGCCTCTGGGAGATGAAATAGTGGCTTTAAGCTTTGGCTTCGTACATATTTGCCACGAAACTAGAGAGTTTCCTTGAGCCAATTCACACGCCAATTGGCCAAGCTTAAACCAACGTCCCTTCATGATTCCCTTAGAAGTGCACAAGGCTCACTGTTTAGCCGCGCTGCAGCCTGGACTGGGGAAGTCCAATTAAAGCCGCAAGTAAGCGCTAGGGGCTGGGTAAAGATCAACAAGTCACTCGTCGTCTGCTCATCTTCACATCTCTTTCAATCATATCTTTTACTCGGCCTCATCAAGATGAAGACTTGGTTCCTCCCGCCCGACTTTACATTCACCCCCGATGGTCCCCTCCAGCTCGGAGCCGTCATCACGCATCCTGGCCGTCCCACCAACGTCATCGCATCACCCCGCACCGACCCATCGCTACAGCTGCCTGAGATACAGGTCATCACGGAAAAGAACCACTCACACTCAAACGAGATTAGCCGCAAGGGCGGAGTCAGTCTTTTTGCCAAGTTTGTCGAGTTTGCTTCTGGCTCTGTGTTGTACGAGGCTAGCCGACGAAATCTTCTTCAATATGGAAATGTCGATCACGAAGTTCGATCTCTCTTGGCACCTTTCTCAAAAGACTTTCTCCAGGCTCTTATTAGCTTGGATTCAGTGAAGGAGCACATTGACTCGGGTCTGTATGGCAAGAGACCCATATACCTTGTATCTGGTCTGCGGGTCACAAACGAGTCGTTCACAGTAACCAAGGAGAAAGGAACTGGCAACCAGGGTGAAATTTCAGCCTCTGGTCCCACAGGCCCTGTCCCAGTTGAAGTAGGTGGAAGCCTATCCGGGGGTGTGGAGAGAACAAAGGCGGATTCTTACGAGACGGCCCCGGGCATCATCTTTGCATACCGGCTGCACGTTATCCGTCCGAGGAGTAATAAGAGTACTCAATCGGAGATGTTTTCGAGTTCCAAAGGCCTCTGGACGGATAGAGCGGAGCCGGAGCCTATGGAGGTGCTTGATGTTACATTGGACGTGGTTGGGGACGACTTCGAGGAGGAGGAGATCACGTTTGATCAGGCTGATTTAGGGGATGGCGAATGCTGCCTGCAGAAGCGGTTGTCCTCATAAAAGGAATGAGCTTGCTATTGAAAGCTAGTTCTTCATTGGTTACGACCTTTCTCCGATCTGTCTCCGAGGCTGCCCTCATCCGCTGCGGGAGTTTGTGCTAGTTTTTCTGCATGAGAAGCAACCTGGTATATTGACGAAGCAATGATAAGAAAATCCAATGTAACCATGAATATGGTCGTAGTTCTGAACTCAGCAGACCAAGGTGCCCAATCCTCCATCTCAGTCCATCTTGTCACTCACAGCCCATTCTTCTCGTCGTTAGTACTGGCATGGCCACTTGTGTGACCATTCATCTTTCCATTGACATTGACATTGACAGACTCAGTTGCGTCTTCGGCATCAATGCCTCGATACTCAAAGTACTCATTCCACGCAGGGTCAGAGATCAAATCTTGAGCCAGCCTCTTCTCATAGAATATAGAAAACTCGGGTCCTTCATCTGACTCAGGCGAAGGGTCTCGCGGTGGGTAAATCATGATGACGCCCGTGGTAACTCGGTTGATCAGATGGCGGTACGTGACGGGCGTTGCGAAGCCAAAGTCGAGCCTACTGACACTGGCGTCCCGGTGATCGGCTTGCAGAATCGACAAAGGTGGCTGAGCGTCGATACGTATGTTCATGGTAGTCTTGTCACGAGCCGTCGCAACCATCTCCAGTGTTTTGTCCAGTGACTCTTGGGTGACGCTGTTGGTCATCTTGCGGATATAGGCGGCGATCTGCCACAGAGGCCACTCCGAGATGACCTCTCCCACATTAGGCTGCTCCACCGGCGCAGTGGGGGATATAGCGGAGAACATGGCATTTTGCTGTAGGCGGGCTGGGGGCTTTGGGTTGTGGAAGCGCCTCCTCATGTCAATCGTCTCGGACCAGAAGATCTTGGACGACATGTCGGGGTTGAACACAGGAGCACGGACACGTGTAAGAGTGCGCCAGATGAAGGCTGAAAATGCATCATAGGTTGAGATCCAGCTACCATCTTCAGGAGTGGCCAACCTTTTGAGTTCAGCAGCCTTGCTCTTGGGCAGATGAAACAAGAGGGAAACGGCCTCGGTGTGGTCAGGGTGGCGCTGCTGGGGAGGAGGACCATCGATCTTCTCATGCTCAGGAGGTTCCATTTTGCAGAGCCTTGCCAAGTCGAGATTGGAAGGGTCCCAATCAGGGAAGGGTGTCTTGTTGGCAAAGGCGAAGCAATTCTCGGCAAGCTGATGGACTAGACCAGACCACCCCATTACATCGTTGGTGTAGTGGTGATGATGAATATGAAAGACCAGGCCGCCCTTGACAAAATTCGCCTTGAAAGCCGAGGCGACCGGGTGATTGTTTGGGTCGGCTTCTGGCTTTTCGCCGTACGTCATGGGGGGAACGCTCCAGAGTTCGAGGTTGCCCAGAGCCACGGCGTTGAAGTGCTTTTTCTCGATGTCATCGAAGGAAGGGTAGTCATGGTGGGGGGAGTCTAGCCATTGGACAACGAAGCGGACGGTGCTGTTCTTCTTCTTGACGAAAGAATGACCACCGCCAGGGTCCTTCTCGATTGTGCCACAGTAGTGTCTGGTTTGGCTGAGGGTGCGCTCAAGACCTGCTTTGAGCACCTCGACAGCTCTCGACTTGTCCGCATCATCTAGACGGAAGAACAGAGCATAATTGTTGTAGGTGCAGGCGGTAAGGTAGTCGAGAGTGGAGACGGGAAATCTCTCCTCGTCGGGGTCGTTTTCCCATCCAAAGGGATGAAGATAATAGACTTGTTGACGGGGCATGATTGCAACGGAGTGGAAGCTATGCAGAAACAAAAACTTGAGCTTGGATTAATTCGATGGCAGGAACCATGATTGCAGGTCTTTATGGTCCGCTCATGAGTCGAGCTGGCGAGTCGGCGAGTTGCCCGACTCCGTTCAGCGTCGGTTCGTTAGTTGTTGGCTCTCAGTGTATAATGCGACTCTGTGAAACATGACCCGCACAATATGATGGCTTATGACTGGGAGGCCCTCAACCCCATGAACCAACCGTTGCAGCGTCCCAAGTGATGATTGGTAACTCAGGCCTATTTTTATATATCTAAGCCCCATAACCTGTAGTCCACGTCACCGGACAGCACGTTGATCCCTACCAGTCTGTGCAGTTCTACGTGGTATCCCAACAAGAGCGGCTCGGGGTCCGATTGGACGCGTGCGACTATGTTGGTCGAGAGTTTAGCTTGGCGAGACTCTTGGCCGCAGATTGTGCGAAACATAACCTCCGATCCCTGAAGATGCCGAGGGGCGAATACGAGATGTAACGATGTTAGTTCTGAGACCCTCTCCTCCAACTTCCAAGGGACTAGGCATATTCAAAGGTCGCAGAATTCCTGAATCTTTAGCAGAAGCATTGTACATAGGCTTGAAAAAGCTTATTCCAAAGCAGAGTCCGGGTAGTTACAATGTTGTATTCGAGAGCCAAGGGCGCGTTTTGGTGGGGATTCGTCAGCCTTATCTTCGTCCAAATCAATGCCAACATAGCTATCATCGTTGCACTGAACCTTCAGTGTATCCCTCATGAGGCCATGTGAGACTTGAGGGTCGAGGGCAAGCGTTTGTAACTGTTCCATCTGCAAGTTTCTTCAGCGGCAATTCATGTCATTTGCGACATGACTATCATGTTGCTACCTCGGCGTGTCATTTGGAAGCTCGATATGGGATACAAGAAGACACTTGGTGTTTCTGTGATTTTAGTTTTGTCTACTGTGGGTTTATCCTTGTTGTGCATTTTGCCTAACATCTCTAATGGTTGGAATGCAGTGCTTATGTCTCGGCGGCATTCAGGCTCGCCTCGACCTTTGCATACGGCGACTCAAAACACGGCATCTGGAAACTTAAAACACTTGTCTTTTAGGTCACGGCAGAAATTACTTGCGGCTTTTTCATCGTCTATGTGCCCTACGTTCCAAATATCCTCTGAGAGAGCGGCGTATTGACCACGATAAAAAAGTCTATAGGCATGATAACGAGGTCTAGGTTGGCAAACTATAAGAATGACTGGTACGAGTTGGACCAGCAGGAACTTCGGCGCCGCGGTAGCCATTGGTAATACTCTAGGTGGCGTGCCCAGGATGACCGATTTAGTTGTCGCAGAGAGTTCGCTTGCGAATAAGTGAAGACTGAAGAGTAATAAATAGATGAAACATAGTCAAATATCTTGAAGTAAAACTCATTCCGGCATAAATGTTCTTTTTATTGATGACATCTCTAAAAGACCACTGAGAAGTCCCACGAGAGTGTATGCTCTAGTGTGTAGCGTGGCCTCGAATCATGATCGCCTTCATGCATCTCGCAAATACTGGGATGGCACGGATTCATTCCTGATTTATTTAGAAAAAAAGTCCTTGCTCATGCAGCTATCATGGTGGTCAAACTTTAATCATCGCAGCCAGGGCAAATACGCTCCATTACCCTAGATATTGCCACTGACGTGGTGGCCATTCAGTATGAGGAGCCATTACGTGCAAATACGGCGATAACCTGAATCTTCGTGTTATTAAATAGAAAATATAGCGCACGTATATGTTGAAGAAGGGACTTGGGAGCACAGAGTTTGGGTTTGGTACCGCTATCTCCTGCTGAATAGCTCACTTGCGCAACATGCCTATACATTGCGACCTACACCCTGCGTACTCATTTTATCTATCATTCGGTAACGACGTTAGATGATGAATTTCAAGATATCCGATCGCCTGATGCGGCAAAGAGATGACCGCTTTCAGAGGGATCACCGCTTGCAAAGCCTGCAGAGAGTGAACTGTTCTTTGCGAGCTGCGTGTGCATAAACGCTTCACTGCAAGAGGTCAATACTTTTGGTAATGGAATACCGAGAAACCAACATCAAGGCCCCGGGACGTCGGGGAGTATGGGTAGTCGCTATGTAGCCAGTCGATCAGTAAGCCAAGCCTGTGGCTGTCTCAGATATAGCGGGAAGGATGCCGTCAGCAAGCCAAGAGAGACTAGATTGTTGCGACCTGCATATGAATCCGCTTATCTGGGCAAGTTGATGAGCCACCCAGACAATTCAACACTATTTTTGGCCGCCGCATTAGCCGGACCTGCATGAAAATCCTCCGCGTCCCCCTCGGCTCGCTGTGAGCCCTGTCAAGCGTCAGGTCCCGATTGGACTTGTTTCTTGTTCATCATGACCACTCTGCCCCACTCTGCTCCACGTCGTGACTCCGCTACAGCTGAGAGATGCTGTTCATTGTCCAACTTGTTCCCTTAGCTGAGACATGCGGCTTACTCTCCGCAACTTATTCCCAGGACGCAACACTGAGAACCAGCCAGCGTTCATGTTTCACCGAAATGGTAGAGTATGGATCTTCGAGTCGCAAACCCTTCACCAAAACGAGACGATTACACGACTTGAGTCAAGGATCGGCATCAAGCCAACATCATGAGGAGGGCCATAATGACAGGCCATGCAACACAGACCTCTGCCGACTTTTAGCTTGAAGCTCTGTGAGATCAACGTAAGGCGTTGCGAGGAATTACGAGGATGTGAGGATGGGGTAACCAATGTGAGGAGGAATGGAAATCCAAAACTATATAAGTCAACCTTTGTCCTCATCAATTCTCTCTCATCAACAAGCACTCACAAGCCTCTCCCACCACTCCACACTCTTACCAACCAAACCACCAACTTCAATCTTCAAAACTGTTGAAATGGTTAAGATCGCTGCTCCCATGTTCCTCCTCACCGCCACCCTCGCCTCTCTCGGCGAGGCTCGCAACTGCAAGGCTGGCATCAGCTACTGTGGCAGCACTCTCCTCAACATCGGTAACCCAACTCAACGCCTGCGTCACAGCTATAGCCCATACTAACCATTCGAAGGCGACTACAGCAACCAGATCAACCAGGCCCTCAAGGCAGCCAAGCAGCCCAACGACTTCACCCGCGCCCAGAACTCCCTCTTCTACTGCGAGGGCGGCAAGCACGGCGACATCCGATACACCAAGCTCTGCACCGGTGGCTGCAAGGACCACGGTAACGGCAAGAGCGACACCTGTTAAGCGGTTTGCTTAAGCAGCTGACTTGATTATACACGCTCTTTGCTGAATCAACTGGCCCCTGAAACAGGATGGGTGGAATGGTCTTGTCTAGTTAGATCTCATTGTCCAGCTTCTATGGTGGATAGAGGTGGAAACCGTGCGGGGGAAGCATGATGCTTTGTGTTTAACCTAACTATAGTCACTCGTTATTTTACTTCGAGGAATAAAAAACTTCTCTACCTACTCAAGGATAACATCCACCAACTCTCGATCAACTTTCTTATCCACATGCCTGCCCTCTGGGTATGCTATGAGGTCAAATCATTTTTCAACGCCGCTGTAATTCACCCATCTCAAGTCTTCTCCAGAATTTCCCTGAGTCGGTTACCCACTACCCCTGTCGCTGGATGGCGATGTGGCGACAGAGGCCGAAAAGGATAGTATTGGTACCCTCGGTGATGACTATTCGCGGGATGAGGTGATCAAGGACGCGAATCGGGAGCAGTCTGAGGTTGAGTTCTTGAAGGAAGGTGACGAGTCTGGTAAGGTGGAGTGGATAATAGCTGATTTGGGAGCTGAGGAGTGACAGATCATGATTCGTTGCTATCCTGCCTCTTCAATTGCTAGGCCATTAGGGGATAGAATCTCTAAGAAGCCAGGCTCATGCTTTTTAATAGCTCTAACCAGTATCCCGGGAGGCTGTTGATACGGTCTTCATCCCAAGGCGAGGACCATCTGTTGGTTGAGATATACGATGCACGGGCTACGCCCGCCACAGTTAAACGAGCAAATAAGTATCTTAGTCAGCCCCTTGCATAAACTCAGCTCATATTAAAAGTACCTATCATACGTTAAAACTTCTACCTCTCAAATACGCTTTTGACCATCACTTTCAGCCTATCGGTGCACGCAACACTACGCGTTAGCCCTCCCCCTTTCAAGCGATGAAGCTGCAAAATCTTTTTGCACTTTTCGTCCTCGCTGTCGATGCATCTGAGATTTTCCCCCCTTGCCAGAAACATGATTGCGTCCCTTCCGGGGTTTACACAGCACCCGGAATAGGGTTCGGGCTCTCCTTTTCCTCTGGGTACGTACTCCCTCCTCACACAAACCGATACGCAAGTCGATTAACTGAAGAAACAGGACTGCGGCGGCACATCTCCACAATGGTACTGTCTTGGATCTCGCTTTCGTCCGCGCCAAACCAGACTACACCGCGCTCATGGCTCGACTTATCGCTTTACCGGAGGCTCCCCCTCCACTGAACCGATGGAGGAAATGGCGCAGGTCTATCAACAAGAAGCTCAGGAGGCCGGCAACACCAGACGTCGGCACCTTGGCAGAAATGCTTACCTCCCTTCGTGACGCTGCCACTACCGCTCTGGCTCCTATCAATCCGCTCGATAGGGTCGTTGTAACAACTCCACCAATGCCAGGCCTCGCAGACTACGATCTCATAGACGCTCTTGAGTACGCTAGTCTGCGACCTTGGGTGTGCTCTGACTTCTGCGAAGAACTACCCTACGCAGACCCAGGTTTCCCTTTCGGGCCAGGGGTAGGATACCCTGAAGAGCTGACCGAGGCACATGCTGTTATGGCGGGTCATGGACTTGGTCTATGCGAGGACTACGACAACTTGGACCTTTGCTTCAACGAAGAGCAATCTATGCCGCTGGAAAAGGTTATGGTGGTAGGGCTCACTGAGACGGACTTCCGGGCCGAAGTGATGAAGACACAGGGGTCATTTCCAGAGTTCCCGGATATTATCTATGGGTTTGTGGATCTGACGGCTGGACTTAATGCCCGTGGGGGTTTCCAATCTGAGGAGGCCTACTGGGCCTACATTGGCAGCAGATTGAAGATGCTAGTCAGCCGCCTGCCCATGAAACTCACGAGGGTCTGGCTCGCCGGAGAAAACTCGACGCATCCAGCCTTCCTTGACACCATTCGAGAGGCAATTGAGGGTAGTGGTCATGGCTATGTTTTCGGTCAGGGGGGAGTTGACGCCGGGCAACTGCTCGAAAGGAGCGGAGCGATCAGTCCTACATTTTCCAGCGCCAGGGGCGCAGCGCAGTACGCAAGATGGAGGCAACAAGCCCCGCTTGGATGTTATGAGAGGCCTGGGTGCAAGGATGAGCGAAGGGGAGATGGCCATGATAGCCGGGAGAAGAAAATTGATTTGAGATAAAAGCTTGATTTGGCTCTTGGTCGCGACGGGACGGCCTATTAGAGCGGTTAATTGAACTCTCGTAGCGATCACAGATATTCCTGGGCTCACGTCTCCAGGTATCTAATCTGTTCGGACCAGCCCAGCAACACTGGGTCATCAGCTGTTGGAGCACATTAAAGATCAAGTTTCGAAGCCGCATGAAAGAATTACAAGTTGCTCTAAGCATAATACTTAACTCCTCACGACACGATTCGGAAGCAAAGCGTGCTATAGGCATCGCCCCAGATGATCATTACGAATAGGTGTTGTAGCTGAACCGGCTTGAACAATAGCGGATTATTCGGTAGTACTGCTTGCTAAAAAGATGATCCAACATTAAGGTCTGGCCAATGTCTTCCGTGCGCGAAATTTACCTCTCCACACATGCCATGCCTCGAACCCCCTACAACAACCGAACCTGTTTCACCTCTGGAACAAGATCGACAGCCTCCCCAGCCATTATCCCATACACGAAAGCCTCGCCAACTAGCCTATGCTCTTGACCCGGTGCCTCATGTTCCCGAAGCAGAAACGGCGTCTTGCCCCCCTTCAGGACAAAAATGGCATCTCCTACCCGCGCATTCCAGGGAGCTAGGCCGAGGTACCCCCTGGAAGTGACGAGGAGCCTCCGGTGGGCACAGGCTTGATAGATCCGACGTACACAATTGCCGTACTCTTTGCAGGCACTCTCTTCGAGCTTGAACTCGCCAGTTGCCTCAGAACCAATCCACCTTAGAGTTTCTCTGAGGCCCATGGCTTCAATTTCCTCGTCTGTCTTCTCGGGCTTCTTGTTCCACTCCCTGCAAAAGTCTCTCACGTATTGGGTCATCCTTTGCATCTCGGCTCCATGTTGCATGGCTTTCGACCAGAAGCTTCGCATGTGGTATATGCTCGAGACCAAGTTCGCTGGATCGACGAGCGGCTTGGCCCACCCATCTCGATCGTACCAGCACTCCACAGCCCAGCCAAGAGAGGTTGGAGCAGCCTTCTTCCCTGCAAAGTCAGCTATGTGTGTCCGCCAGAGAGCTTCTCTACGAGCTTTACCCCCGCCGTACGGGCAGGCTGGCCCTAGCTCGGCCATGGCGAGGGTTTCCCACTTCTCGAGCTCGCTGGCTTGGCGACGCGACAACTCGAACACGTCTGACTCTGGATGCCAGGCGTCGGAGAGGTGAGAGATGAGATCAAACTCTATACCTTCCACGACAAGCATGCGGAGGTTTGTAGATGGATACACAGTGGCAGGGCCCAACCTACTACCTGCGCAGTACAAGGGCTCAGTCTCGGACCAGTCAAGGAGTGGTGCGGGATCGAGATGCCTCTTTCCGGCCCAGTTGGGCACCCAAGTGGGGAGCTTGGCGAGGTCTTTGACCAGTTTCTGGGGTAGTCGATATGGCTGATAGGCTGGGTCATATGCGACTCTGGCTTTGCCCAGGTTGTCCCATGTCTTTGTCCAGCCTTCGGGGAGAACCTTCTGCAGACTGATCTCTTGTGCCGCTGATGGCGGCTGGCCCTCAAATGGACTCCTTTCATGCCGCATCCCTGTGTTCCTGTCCATATAGTAAAAAGAGTCCTTGCTTTGCTGCACTCTCTCCCAACCCGGGGGAAGCCGCACCCAGCCCATCCTGGGCTTATCTCCTGGTCTATCAGCCACGAGGCCGCGGATATCGTGATACCGAGCTTGGTCGAGCATACTAAACACCAAAGGGGGCTCTTCCCTGGATTCCACAGTTCTCCACTCCCTCATGCAATTCAAGATATCCAGCGTGCCAGTGTGTTTGATCATAGACTTTGCAAACCGGGCGTATGACCTCCAAACCCGTGCCTTGTAGTCAGCCTTAAAGTCAGGATGCGACACGAGAGATGTCAATCCCAGGAAGCCATAGATTCTGTCCCGGGCGTTTGAACAGCGAAGCCCCCTAAAATCGTAGAGCATCTTGTAAACCGAGACATGGAAAACTCCCTGTGCCCACTTCTGACGATATTCATTGACTGTCAGGTACTTGTCATTGAAGAGGTGGGCATGCTTGTTATCACCAAGTCCAAACTCATCCTCAGGCCCTGGCGCCCTCCAGATGGAGTTCTTGATTGCTACCTCGATCCGATCCCAGGTCGCAGTCTGGTCTCCGCACATGATCACAATCTTCTTGGCAACGATGGCCTCTTGCATGATCCGCACGCGGTCCCACCACGGCCTATTGAGCGGCTCCCGAATCTCTCCGTGCTCGAACTCGTACGCGCGATGACTCGAGTCCTGCATGGAGCTGCCACCCTTGAATCTTTGCGAAAGGGGCAACAGCAGACCGCCATGCTTCCTCTCTGCCTTCCAACCATGCCAGGACATGGCGTTATTGAGGATGCGGCCGTTATTGATACTCTTCATCCCGATCAGCGCACTTTCCGTCAGCTCTCCCAGCCACACACACACTTGCTGCGCCTCCTGGTATATCCTCGTCATCAATGGGAGTTGGTATCCCTTTTCTACCTTGTCACGCTGGTTGATGCAAATGGCATCCACCCAGATAGTTCGCATCTGCCCGGAAACCCGAAGCCGGCGGAGCACTGCCGCCGCGTTCTCCATCACCATGAAGGGCTGTCCGTTGAGAAAGATACTCGTTTGATTCTCTTTTCCACCCCACGTGTAGCTCAGCGCTTCAAAAGGAGGCCTGTGGTCGAGGTTGACGTGGCGTATAGTGCAGGCTATCGGTTGGTCGAGCCCAGCTGCTGGATGAATGTCGAGGACGCGGATGTGAGTGGGTGATTTTATAGGGCGGTAACCGAATAGAGGAGCGGTCGATTCGCCTTCCGGCTCTGACTCTGACTCAGACTCTCCTTCCTCTTCTCGGATAGTTATGGTCCCCATGCGGGATACAACTGAGTCAACGCTGACCTCAAACTCTGACTGATTCGGTGTTTTGACAGAGCCTTCACTGCGATTTGATTGATGTATCGCTACTGGCTTTCTCCTCACGGAGCTCTTTGGCGACAGATAGGCAGACTGTTGAGCTGGATTTGACTGAGTTGTTGGTAAATTGCTGGGTGCGGTTGCGACTGAGCTATGGATGCTCGCATGTGGCTCAGGCAGCAGGATCTTGTATCGAGGATCACTCCAAGTAGTGACCATAGAAACCGAGTTGGCAAAGTAAATGTGCCCTTCTGGCGTGTGCAGTATCGACCATCCATCCCTGAGCTCTTCTTTGAATGTCCACCCAGTTTGAATATCTGTGATCGGGGCGTCTAACAGAGTGGTCAGGCCTGTTGACCTATCGAGTACAGAGGGCGAGCCGTTCGTGGTCCAAGTCAACTCCCATTCCGCTGGCAAGAGAGTCGTTTCGCCGTCTCTCGGGTCGTCCCAGCTAGTCGTCTTGGTGTTATGATTTACGTAATAGGCTCTCCCGTCTGACGTTGCTCGAGCCTCCCAACCATCTGGTAAAGGGCTTGGGTGCTCCCAGGTTGTAGTTTCCGTGTTGTGATTTACAAAGTATGCGCGACCCGATGCAGGGTCATATCGTTCCTCCCAACCCGGAGGCAGGGATCTGCCCGCCAAACGCGGATCTTGCGTGGTAGCCTTACGGAGGTTGCTGTTCCAGAAACATATCTTGCCTTGAATGCAGGACATCCTCCACCCTGCCGGCAACTGACCCAGCGTTTCTGTAAGGGCTGGGGTGGTTCTTGGGTCCTGGATGGTCGCGACCCTTGTCTGCAGGTTGAAGAAAAGTGGCTTGCAGTCGCTATTCCATCGGATTTCCCACCCTCCTGGTAGGGGACCAAGCTGACGGATTCCATACAGAGGGTCACGCAAGGACTCGGAGCCACTCAAACGGTCGACAAAGTACACCCTGCCATCGACAGTGAAGCGCTGTTCCCAGCTCAGGACAACAGGCTCTGTGACATGATTGATGGTAGGAGCGCTGTCACTTGCATGAGCGCCAGGGCCAGAACGCGCGGGATGGTTGTCCTGGGACTGCTCGACGGCGAGGAGCGCTGTCCCTCCGATAGGCTGTAGCTGGTGTGATGCGTCGTGGATCATGGTGTTCCGGGAAAGACTCCGCTGTGTTGCTCGCTTTAGGATGAATTGCCATATTCTCTGAAGAAGATTTTGGGGTTTAAACAAGTTAAGAGATCAAGCGATCCAAGTTGTATTTCATTTTTCTGGTGGCGACATCACCATCAGCTGAGAGCCTGGTTGTCTTGAAGGGTGTTCAGCTTCAAGCCACTAACGAGGCACATCCAATGAAGTCGCTCGATCAACCAATAATCGCCAAGTTTCCGAGGCCCAGAACGATCGATCCAGGTTGACGAAAAGAGTGGCTTATCACTGCGAAAGTTGTCATGGTCTGGAGGCAATGAAGCACAACTAAAATTCCGCGATCTCCCCACCTTGCTGCCAGCGTTGTGGGAAAAATAGATCCAGCCTAATAAGGACTTGTATGAATTCATCCAAGAGTCAATTCAATACTCTCTCTTGCCTGTGCCTCCCAGAGTTGCCGCTCTACCCGCCCCAGGCCCCTCCTATACGCAACATCACCTTTCCTCTCAACCCACAAGACAAAGTAATATTCGTAAAAATCACCATTTTTCGGCCTCTCCTCATGATCCCATTCGTCCAGCACCTGATGATACGGCAGCCACTTTCGAGCATCTTCAGGGACAGACCCAAGGGCGACCTCGACCAGTTCTATAGGTTGGTTACTGATATCATCTGTACCTCTTTCCATCCATGTAGGTCTTTCGTGCAGCCTCAGAGCCCCAAGCCACGTAGATGTCACGCCTCGAAGCGATACAACTATACCGCCTCTTCTGTACGTCGGCGTGATGACCTCACCACGATATGCGAACGCTCTTTTCGTCTGGCAAGAAATGAACGGTGCAGCTATCTGGGTTCCTATCAGAGGTGATGCGTCTGGCAATGGGATTGGATACCAAAACTCAGACTCTGGCTCTGATTCATGCTTGTAAAAGTAATGCGGTGGATAACCCGGTTTTGGTCCCTCGTAAATGAATTCCTCTACTGAAGACGGAGGTTTGGTTTCGTGTCTCGTCCAGCCCGGGGGACAAGGAGGTGGTGCATTTAAGTTCTTCCTAGAGAACCTCTGCTGGTAATCGAACCACGTGCAATGAATTCGGGTGCTTTCTGCTTTGAGATTCTTTCTCCAGCTCCATTCCACAAGGGGCTTGACTCTGTCAAAGAAACGTGCTCCCTCCCTGATTTTGCTTGACCTCACAAAGTCCAAGGCTGGCGACCAGGCGAATGGCGCAAGTCCGCCTTTCCAACCTATCCAGCTCCAGCTCGGTAAGCAGACATCTGTATGTGAATATGTTACTGCCTGTCGTCGAGTAAGTGTATCAAAGGGCTCCCACAGGACTGCGATGTGAAAGATGGCGGCTGGAAGACCAGAGATGAACCCTCCAACAAATCTAGGCGTGAAAGAATTGAGGACACCAGTCAATCCGTTCAGGGCGTCTTCCGGGTACGTCAGATCCCTCCTATTGTACTGATTGATCATGGAGTTGAGCAGTTCCAGATTCGGGACGGGCCTGGAGATGGCTCTGCGTACATCTTTTCCAGCACCATCTGCGTCGCGCGCCTCTCCAACCTCACACCAGGTATCACGGGCGCAGATCCATCGTACCCAGCCGCCCTCGAAGAGAAGTCTGCGTTGCGAGAAGACGTACTCTTGATATGTCCATCCGCGTGTACTCCATTTTGTGGGTTCCGCGTATAGCCCAGGGGAGGGTCCGATGCTCTCAACGATCTCAATCCCAGGCCGTAATGTATGAATCTTCTGTTCCGCAAACCTCGGTGAAGTGAGACCCTCAAGCCCCGGAAGACCGCTGTCAGCGTCGAGTCCGTCTGCGGCAATTATCGTCAAGGTAGCGTTGGAGTAAATAGCCGCCATGTTGTTGATCTCGGTACTTTTCAGTGAAAAGTCATCTTGGACGATGCACAAAGAATCTGTCCAAAGATATCGCTCACCAAGCTCTTGAACACAGCTCATGGCATCCCGAATGGTCCTTGGGATGGGTATGTCTGTATTGCCAGCGGCCAACGACGAGGGTTTCTGTAGCTGAGCAATGTTGTTGAGTTTTGTCATGAAAGTAGGTACTTTGCCCCATACATAGCTTAAAGCTACATACTTATCGGAGGGCAATGGTCGCACGAGGCATTGACGCTGAACGTCGATGACCCATGTTGGCTGAATTCCATGTCCGAATTCCGATGCTGACCCGCAGGCATTCCCATGTAGAGCAAGACATTTCTTATTCCACTGTCTAACCAGACCAGACTGGATCCATTGTGGGTTGACAAGTTTCCCTGGGCCCTTGATTGTTCGGCCATCCTGTACTTTTGAAAGCAGTTGCAGCTCCCCTGATCCGAATTGCTTCTCGCCATCTGAAGACTTGATAGTGGCGACAATTTGAATGTGGTCATATCCTCGAAACGGCAAAAGAGCTATGTCTTCCGCAGCATTGGGCTTTAAGTCAACCCCTAGGATAGCGGCAAGCAGCTTTGGGTGGTAGGGGCATCCGGATGTCAAGACTTCCGGCCAGTCTATGCGGCAATCTGGATAACTAGGCCTTGGGAGACCAACCGGCACTTGAAGCAGACTTAGCAATTTGTCGCAGACGGGGCACTATTAGTCATGTCAGTGATTTTGTGTGAATTGTGAATGAGCCACATGCCTCTTCTGAAAGACAAGGCTCTGCCAACTGGCTTGTCTCCGATGTTCCTGTTGGTTGTATGCCAGACATGGCTTCCGAGACTTCTGATCTTCAAACTTTGCCAGTTTCTATTCTCCAAAGCAAGATAAGTTAAGTGTTTTTGAGGGCTATGGATTTTGCCAAGGGAGAAGTCCTATTAAGAGGTTGCGAAGGTTTCTTACAATCATGACCGATCAAAATATGCATTGATACCCAATTTTCCACGGCATAGTTATTAGCCCACGTGACTTCTTCTGGATGATGGAAACCTTGGTCTTTCGCAAAGCCTTTGCCCGACTCGACCTGATCAAGCTTCAGTCGGCAATTCAACTATTTTCTGGTAGACGGAATGTCTCTACAACTTAGCCCCAGTTTGTATTGTGTTGGAGTATAGGGTACCTGACACTCTCCTTGCCAAAAGACTCTTGATGTAAGGCTCCAGCGCCTAACTACATTGAGTCTAAGGCACTGGTGTGAAACTGATGCAGGGTTGTCAAGTTACGGGCCCACCCGGCAGTTGTTGGTGGAAGAAGAAACGGGGCTCTTTATCATAGGGCTGATCTTGGAACAGGGGGCTAAGATAAGGAACAGTCTTGCAAGGATCGGTAATGACGGCCAACTTCCCAGACGCCACGTATTTTTATATCAGGCTTGCATCCGGTGAATGAATCGATTACAAGCATAGCGTATTTGGGACGTGCTTATGCATAAACTTCGTACGATTGCAAGCTATCAACATCAAACCCCCACTCTCCTGACACCCAACCATTCCCTCACCCCCCGCCGACCACTCCCCCTCCCAGATCAACTACTTTGAAACTCCACATATCCAACTACCTAGCTCACAGAAGAGAGAAGAGAGTAAGAGCGTTGGGGCCACCACAGGTGGTAGTCGAGTCACCAGCGCAGGCCTTGTTGCAGGTGCTCTGAGCAATAGGGGCACCGGTGTTGTCGATGGTGTTCCCGCAGAAGCACTGGTTGCCAAACTCGGTACCAGCGTACTTGTAGCCATCGTCAAGGCAGGCGTCTTGGCACTTCTTGTTGGTGTTGCCGGCAATGTTCAGAGACTTGCTGAGAGTACGAGCGTTGGTGGCGTCAGAGTAGCATCCGAGACTAACCCAGGTGGGCACAGTAGAAAAGATCTGGATGGCGTTGAAGCCGCCGCAAGTCTGGGCACTGTCACCGGGGCAAGCGTAGTTGCAGTCGGTCGAGGGGACCAGAGTCTGCTGCAGGGCAGCTCCACAGAAGCACTGGCTACCAAACTCGACACCAGCGTAGGTGTAGCCGGCATCGGCGCAGCCAGCCTTACACTTGGCAGGTGTGTTCCCGGCAATGTTGAGCGAGCTGCCAAGCACGCGGGCGCTGGTGCTGTCGGTGAAGCAGCCCAGGTCCTTGAACTCCTGGGTTGGTTGAGGACCACAAGAGCCGAAGCCAGCTTGGCAGCCAGTACCACAGTGGAGGTCAGTCTTACCGCAGTAACCGAACTGGGAGCAGCAGTTTCCGTATCCAGTGCCAAGGCAGGTGGTAGACCCGTTGAAGGCACCACAGATACCGTTCAGAGAGGCGGGCACAGCGCGAACCTGGAGCATCTCAGGGGATTCCTGTAGAGAATTGTTAGCGTGGATGATGCGATAAGGGGATCGGCAGACATCATGCATACCAAGGACTGAGCGGGCATGGCCCAGGTGGCAGTGGCGGCCGAGACGAGGAAGAAGGCACTGGAAAGCATCTTGATGGTTGTTTGGCTTTTTGGAGCTGGTGGTTGTTAAGACGAGAGAAGATGCTTTCAGGACTGTAGAGATCTGGGAGCTGGTGAGGACAAGAGAACTGCTCTCCATCGTGAACGTCTGCGCTCTTATAGAGAAGAACACAATCAAAGCTCGAAGTCTAGACTTTACAATTTCATCTTGACTGACATTGTTTAGGCGCTTTAAACCGAGATTTCTAATAGTTTACAGGAGGCTGTCAATAGCTTTACAAACTGGGCCAAAGACAAGAAAGAGCGAGGCATAGTGCAGCCTCATTCAGGTCACCGCCAGGCTCAATGAGTCCTTTTGGGAAGCTTTCTGTCAGCTGCACTCAGCTGTGGCGTCCAAGACACTCTGCCTGGTCTTCCGAAGAGCCGTCGGAGCCTCGCTTAGGCGGAGCAATGCCCATACAGGTGCCTGTGGCTCATTGTCTGGTGCTCGTCCAAGCCATGACTACACGCAGAGGCTGGGGAGCATTGCCTCTCTGCAGGCTGACGAGGACTATTGACGGGAGGTCGGTCTGGCCTCACAGCCCAGACCTATCTAGGTCGAGAGTGTGTATCAGCCCGCCACCTCTTGGAGTTCGTCCGCAGGTAACCAGGGGTTGCGTTGCCCAAGGATGCCAGCATCCCGGTTGTTAGTGCTGTTAGCGCTAATCAATGATTTTGGATTTATTGATTCTTGGCAGGCCATAAATAGCAGGTGTAATGGACTCGGATATTGTCTTCGCAATGCCGTCATGTGTTGATCATGCCGTTGTTTGCTGCTGTAATCGCCGGCCCCTTTGGAACCGCCTTGATGATCAACAACAATGCCCCCTTCAGAGATGAGTCACAATAATCGAGATCTCGAATCCAATGGAACTCAAAGATGGTGAAGTACGGGTGTTCTAGAAATATCCTGAGTTCATCCAGCGAGTCCCGCGTCTATTAAATCTATTTAGCCTACAAAAGTGATCTCAGTACCTACTCCCATGAGAGAAAGAAAACCCCGTTTTCCCTTAGCTCTAACTCACCCACTAGCACTTCTATTAGTTCGAACTTGGCATTCAGCTACGAAACACCCAGATCATACCCCAGTACCCAAACTCATCCTAGGTTGAGCATGCCCCCTCTTGCCACATCTTGACTGACCGCACAATCATACCACGGTCCTTCTCCTCTCCCCAACTGGGCAGCCACGTGTTCTTGGCGTCCCAAAAGTCACGCATGGGAGCTGAACTCTCATCAGACCACGGCTTCTCGCCCAGCTTGTCCCTATGTTCGTCAGTATTGTGATTTTCCTCCTAGTGGCAATGTAGGAGAAACTCACGGGAACCAGCCGTTTGTGGAACCAACAGCAACGTTTAGAATGAGGTAGAAATCCTGGTCGAAAGGAGTGTTGGATCGTCCAGTTTGACTCCAAGTATCCCTGTGGACTGTCTTGTTGACTGTGATGCCGGCGAATTTACCGTATTCCCACATGTTCTTGTTCTTGGTAAAGTCAAAGAAGACGATTTGCTAAGAAAGGGGTAAGTTAGTGGCGAAGACAGAAAAATGATTGAAAATTTCACTTACGCGTAGTCTTCCATCAAGCCACGTAAAGAGGTACTTCTCATTCCATTCAAGGCCAAAGGTGTGAAAGTTGTCCGAATACTTGGTCCTCTTGGAACCCCATTCGCCCATGCTGAGGCGAAAGGCATCGGTATCATACAGTGTACCCCAATGCATTGCCGAGCTGACAATGTTGTTACCGAGAGGGTACTTTTCTGCATCGTTACCACGCGACTCCATAATGTCGATCTCGCCGCTACGGGGCCACTCGCCATAGACTGAGTCTTGGGGCATCATCCAGATGGCGGGCCACATCCAGTCTCCAGAAGGAAGCTTAGCCTCAACTTCAACGCGGCCATACTTAATACTCTTCTTGCGCGACGTGGTGAGACGGGCAGAGCGGACGGGATTGATCATGGCTCGGCTGGTCGCATTGCTACGCGCCCAGCAGGGATTGTTGAAGGTGAGGTTGGATAAGCGCTGGTGGTCGAAGGTACAAGTTCCATCTCTGGTGAGGTTGACGACGTGTCTGTCGAGCATTTGGTCCTCGGTGAGCTTGGTTTTCTCGAGTGTCAGTGTTGGGACGATATGGAGGCCCTGCTCATCGACGTAGGCGTTGGAAGGATCATCGGTGGTCCAGTCAAAGGATCCAGTTCTTGAGACGTCAGCGGGGTCACTGCCAGACCGTCAGGAAATACGAACCCGAATCCGTTCATCTGAATCTCATGACTCCAGGTATTCTTATCCAATGTCGTGAAGCGGTCGTCGAGAATGAGGCAGTACTCATTCTTGGGAATCTTTCGGACGGTGTTCCACGCGATGTAAGCCGAAATACCTAGGCAAGTTAGCACCAATGAATTAGCTGTAGGTGAGTCACTTACAGAGAGCGATGAGGACACCACTGTAAAAGATGATGCTATCCCAGTTTGTCTCACGCTTCCAGTCGGCGAGCCATGGCTTCTCATACCTATAACTGATGTTAGACAAGCTTGCACCAGATGATAGCGATCTTACTCACTCTCCAACAAGCCGCGAAGACTTGAACTTTCGGCGAGGTTTCTCTGACTGGGGTGTTAACAATGGTCAACAGTTGTTAGGTGATCACTAACCATCAATTGTCACAGATGTCAATGACCAGCCTTGACCTTGGTAGGATGAGACCCTACTACCACGACCAAGCGCTGGAGTTGAGGACTGTGGAGGAGTGCCAACCGCGTCTGGGTAGGGAGCCGTGGCTGGGAGGCCCTCTGTCTGCGTCGGAGCTGGTCTCGACATAGCAGCGTAATTGGAGCTGGAAACGCAGGGGTAGATAATGGGAGACTCGAAAAGACAAAGAGACGGCGCTTTCAAAAATTCTGAGTTGTAGTATTATGGGCCGCAGTTGTGCTCTGTGATAAGGGGCACGGGTATTGGACGTTCATATGGTGAACAAGCCCTCGCCTCCCGATCTTGCCTCAACAAATTCAGCTTTAGAAAATGCCCATGTTTCTCGTATACGCTGGCCGATCGCCATGTTCTGGACCCCTTAGCCGAGATCTGGACTTTATCAAAAATGATGATATTTCCCATAGACATTGCGCTTATCGCCATCTTTTTACTTGGCACTGCCGTTCTTGATAAAGACAAACCTTGACCTCAGCTCCAGAACAGCAAGCCATGCAGTCAGTGACCCCCATGTTGGGAAAGACCAGGGGTATCGGGTCATGGCGTTTTGTTCCATCTGGCTTGACTCGACGCCCGCCCATGCACGCTCGTACAGCCAACATGAAAGGGCGGGAACAAAAAAGAGTTCCCCGAGAGACGCTAATTGCGGCATATCGAACGACCAACAACTGTTTTTTCTCCTTTCTAGCGCCCCGGCACTTGACTGTCACCAATCAGGTGTGAGGGTAAGGGTATCAACTAGTGCCAAGACCCTAGGTTTCGGCAAGCCACCAACAACGTTGACAACTAGATCCTTGGCGATTAGGCAGTCGGCTAGGGGCCGAACCCCCGTGCTAATCTTTCTATCCCCATGTCTCCGGGAACAGCCATTACCGGGAATGAGTATCACCAGATAAGAGCACTGCGTGGCTGGAGACTAGTGTATGGCGTAACTGGGACGTTACGAAACGGGTAGCCATGTCTACGCCAATCAGCCAGCCACAGCGTTGCATTGAATGAATGCCCTCGTGTAGCCACTGTTTGTTGGCTTGAGGCTGATGATAACCACCAAGGTACTCGTCCAGCCACGGCCATTGTGTTTGCCGTTAAGCCGCGTGCTAATATTAAGCTTATCATTGGGCTCGGCCAAAACGTCAAAGGATATTGGGGGAATAATATATGTGAATCTGTGCTGCTTAATTCATAATTGTGTTTATTTTTAACTGCGTACCCTCGTTTATACATAATAATGACCAGGCCTGGGCATCCAGCTAACCCCTTACAGACGAATAGACGCAGCAACCCGACCATGGGCCGGTTCGTATGCTTACTTGTGCACAACAACGTGGCAGCGCAGAGCCTCTTCCACTTACAGCAGCGGGTACATGTAGAGTAGTAGGCTTTCGTAGCCCTACAGGGGCAACTCCTCGGCAGTGACTAACACAAGCACTCAAAGGGGTAGCACAAGGTCCAGGCCTCATCCCATTGTGGCACTGAGAAGCGAGATCGCTGAAACCTTGGCAGGGGATTTCCAGGTTCCGGGAACTTCAGCTTCCGGTAGAGCGGTCCAAAGGGCTCCGCCGAGACGTCGGTTGCGTGTTGTGGCGCCCAAGTTTCCAGATCTTTCCAACGTGCAACAGTCTCCCTCGTCCCTGGAGTGATTCTTGAGGCTCTCTAACCATGCAAACTGCAGCATCTTGGTCACTAGTTTGTCACTGTGCTTCCAGTTTAGGCGCTGAGAGGCCGATATTGGAAGCCTCAAGCCACAGCGTACTGCCGAGTTCTGATAAGACCACATCCAGAACCACGATTGAGAAGGCGCCTATCAATGGAACCATGTTGCCTCGATCTGCCGTGCTCAGCAATCAAGCATGGCCATCTCAGACCCCTGCCTCGCCACGGATTGCCTCTTCACGGGGATTCTAGCCGCAAGGATCTCCTTCGGATCCCCCATCTAGCAAGCACTTCTTTCAATAGTTTCGTTTGGGCCTGTTGAGGGTGGCTGTCGCTGCTTCGTATCTCGAGTTCAGCTCTCGGGATCCTCTCGCCAACAACCTTGCCGCGTGTTCGAGGCTTCAATAGTTTGCGGTGATATCAGATTTTTCAAAGATTGCGCAGTAATCATGGATTCGAGACTGAGGATGGATCCTTGGGAGATGGCTCTTGTAGGCATCCGCGTGTTTATCTCGTGTCCATATAACGGGGGCTTTAATCTCTGGTACTCTGAGCACATCCTCATCACAACAAGCTAATCCATTCTGACAATCCTCGTTGGCCTCTTGTCTTCAACTTTTTGCCAAACATGAGCACTCAGACTCAGGAGCCCACTCTCAAGGGTCAGGAGCATCCCACGGATACCCCCAAGAGGTTCGACCAAGACACCTTGGCCGCCCTCCAGGAGGTCCGAGGATCGTCGTCAGGTTCCACCACCCCTGACCAAACACGTCCTTCCAGCCTCTCCTTTCCTCCTCGGCCGTACATGCCGAGCCGATCTCCTTCTGAGTTCAAGTCTCGCTCCCGCCCAGCGTCGATTGCTGCCTCACGGCATTCTTTCATTGGTGATTATGACGTTCAAGATCCTTCCATGGTACGACTTGACTGTTTTTGAATTTTGCAACTGTGACTGATGTCTTCAGATTGCCAAGTATGTCTCTCGACGGGCAACTCTGCTCGGTTGGTTTGACGAGCCTGTCGAGACATCCGTGGTCAACGGGCTCTCCCTCACCGGCGTCGCCATCAAGAACGAAGGCAGCTACGTCTTCCAGCCTGCCGATGTTGATCCCCTTCTCGCGTCGGTCGTGTCCAAGCTCGACGCCGAGGCAGTCATGTCCATCTCCTCGGAGATGCTGATCAGCATCATCGACTCCATCCCCCCTACCCAGAGATCGCTCGTCTCTGATGCAACTGGCGCTCGCATCCCTGTCGTGCCTACACTTGAGGATGTGACACCTGAGATGTGCCACTACTCACGTGCCTGCATTGCCCTCCAGGAGCGCGTTGTTATCGTATGGTCACAGGACCCAAAGGCCATCATCAACGTGACCAACCACGTGCAGCGAGAGATTCTCGACATGGTAAGTGCCGGTGCATGTCCAATACCATACCAGAGACTAACCCTACCGAGGCCCAAACCACTCTCGAGGAAGACCCCATCAACGGACGGACTCCTTCGAGCTTCACCCAACGCTCCTCCAGCACTACACCTGTCCCTACTCCTGCGGTCGTTCGTGGTGGCCTCGATGAGAAGAATGAAGTCTTACAGCGTGCCGTCGCCCTCGAGGAGAATGAGGATGAGAATGAGGACGTCGAGGGTACACCTGTCCGGCCCAAGCTCAAGATGCATGCCTTCAAGATCAGCCTGGCCATCATGTTGGTCATCATCACCCAATCTTTGGGCATCACCAAGGTTCGTCAGCTGTCTCGCATTAGAAATGTCATGCTAACATCTGACAGTTGCTGAACGAGTACTTCTGGGACGGCCGCATGGCCCGTTTCGGCCTCGTCGCCACCATTCCTCCTCTGACCCTCTTCTCCCTCTTCTTCTTCATTGTTCTCGTCACCAGTATTTTCCAGCTCTTCCTTCCCGTCAGTAACTGCCTGAAGAACTCCCGCTTCCACTCCGCTATCAAGCCCAACCCCAAGCGACACCGCGACTATGAGCTGCCTCACATCACAATCCAGATGCCTGTCTACAAGGAGGGTCTGAAGGGTGTGATTGTCCCCACAATGATCAGTGTCATGGCTGCCATCGAGTACTATGAGCAGCAGGGTGGGACTGCCTCTGTCTTCATCAATGACGACGGCATGCAGCTCATCCAGCCTGATCTGGCTGAGGCTCGCAAGGCTTACTACCGCGAAAACGACATTGGCTACACTGCCCGTCTACCCAACTGCAAAGCCCCTAAGAAGAAGGGTGGCTTTCTGTCCTGGTTCCGCAAGTCCGAGAAGTCAGTCGGAAATGACGCTGAAAAGGAGTGGTCGCAGATGTCACCCCAGGAACGCTCCAACAAGATCGGTTTCCTGCGTAAGGGCAAGTTCAAGAAGGCCAGCAACATGAACTATGGTCTTGCCTTTTCCAACCGCGTTGAGGATGAGATGGTTCGCCTGACTCAAATCGAGTGCGATCAGCGTGGATGCACCGAGGCTGACCTGACTGTCGACGATGACGACCTGCTGTACCAACAGGCTTTGGCTAACATGCTGGCTGAGGATGATGGACGTACTTGTAAGCAACATCTCGTCATTAGTGACATCTTTGCTAACTACTACAGGGGCTGAGGGCAACATTCGTATCGGCGAGCTCATCTTGATCATCGATTGTGACACCCGAGTTCCCGTTGATTCTCTCTACTACGGCGCCCTGGAGATGCATGAGAGCCCTGAGGTCGCCATCCTCCAGCATGGATCCGGCGTGATGCAGGTAGTCCACAACACCTTTGAGAACGGCAGTAAGTTCCACGTCTCCGTCAACACTTCATCCGCTGATGTTTAAAGTCACTTACTTCACCAACGTCGTCTACACGGCCATCAAGTATGGTGTCGGCTCTGGCGATGTCTCTCCCTTTGTGGGTCACAATGCCTTCCTTCGCTGGAAAGCTATGCAGAGCATCGCCTTTGTTGATGATGATGGCCAGACCAAGTGGTGGTCCGACTCTCATGTATCAGAAGATTTCGACATCAGTCTTCGCGTCCAGATGGCAGGCATGATTGTCCGTCTTGCTACGTACCATAACGGCGGCTTCAAAGAAGGTGTTTCTCTCACGCTGTATGATGAGTTGACCCGCTGGGAGAAGTACGCTTATGGCTGCAATGAGCTTGTTTTCCACCCTTTGTAAGTTGACGACTCGACCACATTAATACCCAGCGCTAACTCGATAGTTATCAATGGTTCTACAAGGGTCCTGTGACCCGGCTGTTTCTTCGCTTCCTCTGGAGCAACATGCCCATCACTAGTAAGGTTACGATTACTGCCTACATCTTCACATGTACGTATAATCCAAGACACATAACAATGGCAAAACTAACATCATCAGACTACGCTATCGCCTCTGGTCTTTTCCTGACGACTGCCAACTACATCATCATTGGACTTTTCCCTGATGAGCTTGACCACCTGTACATGCCCTCGTGGGGCATCTGGCTGTCCCTTGTTGTCGTCTTCAACGGCCTCGGTTCCCTCGCCTTCAGCATGGTCCGCCATCAGTTAAAGGAAGAGGTCTTCTGGCGTGCCCTCCTCCAGGCCATCAAGTGGCTCCCCTTCCTCATCATCTACTTCGGTGGTATCAGCCTGAACTGTGCCAAAGCTCTCATCTGCCACGCATTCAGCATCAACATCGAGTGGGCCTCGACCGCCAAAGAGCCTGGACCCAGCGGTTTCTTCATCGGCCTCGATAAGATGATCGACAGCTTCAAGTATACGTGGCTCATTTGCATTGCCTTGGCGGCTATGATGATCTACTTTGCAGTCGGCGCACCTTGGGGATACACCATCACTCCCGGGCCTCATTCTACTGCCATGGTTGCTATTGTTCCCCTGGCTATCCAGATCACGAGCGCCTTCTTCTTGCCTCTCACACTTGGCTTGAACTGATGACGGAAAGAAAATTGGTAAACAGAGTGCACCGGAGCCACATAATACAAAAGGGTTAGACTTAGATTAATAGATTTCATATCATTTGGGGCCAGTATATTTCCCTGCAAAGTCAGCCTGATGTGCCGTTACCTGTATACTCTCACATTACCGTTGTGTGCGCTCCGAGACCGAGGCGAGCCAATACCGCGATGCCTCAAGTATTTCTCCAGCCTGGAATTATTTCTCGTGGGCACCTAATGGAAAGGAATTCAAGATTTAATTCACATGAATACCTTGCAACTTAGTATTTAAGCTACCAGTTCATTGTTCTTCTCATCAGGACAAAACTAAATACACTCCTTGATCGGACTTATTTACAACCCATCAAGAGCTGCTCTGGGTGATAAGACCCAACTTCCATGGCAGGGCATTGTACTCTCCAGAAGCGCCAGGATCCAGACCCTGGTACAAAAAGCGCATGCCGCTGAGGCTTACAGTCAATGTCTGGTCAGTCTTTGTACGGACCACCTCTCCATGGCTGATACTCGTGGTCCAAGCAGTGCCGCTAAAGTTCACATTGTTGGATCGAGCAAATGGATTCTCCTCCGAGTCAGCCAGGCCAGTCCATTCCCCATCGATGCTTGATGCTGTCCAGGAACGGAAGTATCGTGCACCGTCGCTCCCAATAGCCTCTACCAGGAGAAGGTAGCCGCCTTCCTCGAGGGTGTAGACGCATGAAGCTTCGAATAGTCTGTTCGGGTTGGAGTCGGACAGAGCAATAACCGTGTTATCCATGCCCTCGGGGAAATTCTGGAGAGTCGTCGAAGAACGGTAAAGTTGACCATTGTCGTCTGACGAGAAGAGGTGACAGTTTGTAGAATCACAGATCACCCACATGTCGACCCAGTTGCCATTGCCAATATTCTGCTTGATGATATCCGGTTGGGCAGAGTAAAAATTCTTTGGAGCGCTCCAGCCAGCAGGGTTGCTGATATCTTTGTTGGTAGAGTAGGCAGCGTTGCCATTCTGGTAGACCAGATACCAGAGGCCTTGCGGCTCAAAGAAGAAGACTTGAGGGGCGGCACGGTAGCCTGTACCGATAGGAGTCTCGTCCAAATAGTGAAATTCTGCATCGCCTGCTTTTTCGACGTCCGTGAAGGAGAGGTAGACAAGGTTATAGCCAGACTGTTGGGCTGTGCTAGCGAAGACGTGATAAGTGCCATCTACTTCGACAACTGTAGGATCCTTGATGCCAGCAATGCCCCGGTCATCATTCTTTGGGGCGATTAGGGGTTCTGTGGAGGTCCATTGGAAGCTGCTGGGAATGCTAGGTGACTGTCGAGCGGCTTTGCAGTTCTGCTTTGGGGCTGCGGCAACAGAGCTAACAGCAAGGCAAAAGGAGAAAATTTGAGCCAGCAACATTGTAAGATACCGAGAAGAAGGAAACAAGAAACAGAACAAGGGGAGAAACAACACCAGGTTGAGCCACACAGCGCAATAAGGAATGCATGGGATTCCCGACATTTAAATGTCATTTGAAAAGCATCCCCCAAGTCAACCTATCAACACTGGACTCTGAGTGGAACGATTGGTGGTGTGCTTAACTTGCAACGCTTGGGGAAGACCTGAAACACCGCATGATAGCTGGCCACGGAGAATCAGCAATCCAAAAGCAACATATACGGAGAAATAATTCTGTTATTTACACTTTACGTGTTCTCGAATTCTATTTTCCCGTTTAAGACAGAAAGATCGAGTGGAGGTTTACTGGAACCATGCATTTACTTTGGCTGCGAAAGAAAGGGGCATCTACAAAGCCACCGACAGGCCATGATCGCTTCTATTAGATATTATCCTCAGTTAATCTACCTCATAAACGAATAAGAGATATAAGGATATGTAGATCATGCACTCCTGACCAACAGTTCATGAACTAACAACATGGCATGGGCTCTAAAACAGCATCCTGGAGCTGTTTCATGTCCCTACTCTATGAAACATTGCTCATCTGATCAACACTCCACTGGAATCATCTCAATAACGTCAATGCACTATCCGGACTTTGGCGTTTCAAATTGGTCATCGCCCAGGACCGGAATCCCTTATCTCTATCCCACATTTCAGGCCGGAGCATCATTCCCCCATTTCGTACACGATATAGATAGCCATGAGGATCAACTCGTCTCTATGCCAAATTTTAACGGCACTTAATCCTCTTCTTACCAGCATTTTAAACAAGAATTTCTTGTGGTGCTTGACAGTTGCTCAGGCCATATTCACCAACATGGTTGAAAAGAATGCCTCGCCAGCTCAGCCGCAATGCTCAGCCACCACCCCCGCTCTGTGTTGAGCAGAGTAGAGCAGATAATGGCCACAAGCTCTCCCATCCAGTTTTCACATCATCTTCCTCTCTCGTCTTGACCTGAGGACAATAAAGCTTAACTACAGACCTATGACTACTCTCAAATTTTCGCGCTTGAAACCACTGCCAACGTTTCCAGAATTCGCTTTCCACGGAGTCGTTATCCTGGTCCGACTCAATGAACTATACAAACCCTCACTCGTGCCATCATTGCGATGGCATCATCCTTTCGCTCCCAGAGGATAATCCCGATTTATACGAGATCGTGGAGCCCAGCCAATCTCTCCTCTTACTTCGAGTACTAAGAACGCTGCTACGCAACAACTCGATCCTCGAAGCGCTGGAGCGAACATTTCTTGTCGAGGTAGACGACATGCAGATCGCCCATGCCGTTTCTGAAGGGTGTCTTTTTTACGAATTCGTGTCTTCCGGATTGAACAAGATACGAAAACCCAAAACAGTCTCGAATGACGCTGAGGAGGCGCATGGTGGTGACAGTCAGAGACCGGCTCGCTTCTGGATTGGTATCAAGCTGGATGACAATGCTATCGAGATCAGTGCCTTCTACAATACAACGCGTGGTAGTATTACAAGTGAGAGTTTGAAATACCAAGTCCTTCACCATTGCGTTTTCGGGGTCTTCGCTGAAGGTCAGTACGTTTCCAATGAAAGAGCACTATCCCTTCAAGACTCCAATAGTGTAGCAGCCGCTCTCAGACAGATGCTAGATATGACACTTACATACACCAGAAGGGCCTGCAGCCGACAAGTTCGAATCACTCGCGAGCACAAATGTATCGTCCGAAACATCATTCGCCCAGGCACGCCATTGGCTGCAAGACTGTGTCCAAAATCATGTCGAATGTTCTCGCCTTACTACAAGAAGAAGCTTCACGCCAACCAGATTAATCAAGATTTTTACTCGTCAAGGAAGGAGAATACTTCAGTTAACAGAGCCACATGGAGGTCAAGTACCATACGCAGCCCTGTCCTATTGCTGGGGAGGAGAGCAAATTGTTCAGACAACGACGCAAAGCATTCTTCGTCATCGGACACGGATCAATTTCCAAGATCTACCCCAAACCATCAAGGACGCAGTGGTCGTGACAGAGAATCTCGGCCTTCAACACCTCTGGGTTGATGCGCTCTGTATCATTCAGGATGATGAGGGTGACAAAGCCTGCGAAATTGACCTCATGGGACATGTCTACGAGAACGCTCAAGTCACCATAGCAGCATCGAGGGCGGAGAGAGTCCAAGAGGGGTTCCTGCAGGACCTGATACCATATGGATGCAACAAACAAGACTGGGTCTTTAAGATGCGCTATCGTGATCTAGAAGGCCAAGTCAGTCCCGTGGTCATCGCCCCAAAGCTTTTTCGGCCGCCGTTAGACTATTTGTCGAACAGAGCTTGGGCTTTCCAAGAACGACTGCTCTCACGTCGGATTCTCGAATATAGTGCCGCCTGTGTGCACTGGACTTGTCAGTCGCACAGCGATTGTGACAGGCGGGGAGGAAAGTGCTCTGTTCAAGAGCTCAAGAAAAACACGAAAGTCTCTCGTGGCGTATTATATCGCAATGAAGCTGTTACTCCCGAGGCATGGCATACGCTTGTCGATGAGTTCTCGAAACGGTCGCTTACTCTGCCCGAGGACCGCCTTCCAGCCATAGGAGGTATCGCCGAGCGGTTTGGTCTCCAGTCAGAAGATCGGTACCTAGCTGGCATCTGGCAATCGCATCTCCCCTCTGGACTTCTCTGGATTGTTGACAGATTCGCGAGAGGATCGCCTCAAACCCTACCCCAAGCTTCGGCCTGGGTTGCCCCAACATGGTCCTGGGCATCCACAATGCGTCCTATTAATGGCCGTGTTTTTGTCGATTCTGGAATTTCCCAAGTCGACATCCTCAGAGTCAACATAAGAGCTGTAGCGGAAGGGGCTGTTTACGGAAAGGTTATCTACGGCAGTCTTACACTACGTGGAGTCGTCATACCCGTCGATTGGAAATTGCCACAGGAAACGGAGAAATACAGCAACGGTACTATTTCCAATATTCCTTCCATTAGCATCCACAGAGACGGTGTGGATGCAAGCTTACCCACAGATGGCATGACCGCAGTCCGTGCCTACCTATTGGTTGTCGTCGCGAGCAGCGACATGATGGATTTGACTGGGTTGATTTTGCGTCAGCATTCTGATCAAACATATATTCGGATGGGAGTCTTTCATGTACCTTACTGTCCGGCAGATAAGGAAAAGTATCCAAACCTAGCTCGTGGCCTTTTGAGAAGCAACAGAGAGGAGGAAGTCACAATTGTATGAACAAGCTACCAAGGGTCACAAGCGTGGTTATTGTGGCGGAGGTTAGGGGTCAGGGAGCCGTGGGCAGTTCAGACAGGGATCTGAGAGAAGAAACAATACAGAAGCCTTTTGAGTCATGAAAATTTTTATTCCGCCCGTAACAAGCCCCAAAAGTGGTGTTCGTAGGAGGTAGTCATTTTTAGGACGTCAGGGACTCACGTGCTCGAGCGGACTTTGGTCCCCGTTCTACTTTTGCCCCGGAGCGGCGCCGGAGCAAGTGGGTCCATGGAGTTTGGTCTCCGTTCCGGCGGGTCCGGTCGCATCTCCGGACACGAACCGACTTGGATTACCGCCCGACCTTTTTGTTTAATGCCGTAGTTGTTGCTGACCTTGGTATCTAGGGCCTTGGCTCTAGGCGCTGTTCCTACAGGATGCATGAGCCGCTTGGGGCCCCCGTCATCGGATGTCGTTGTGTTCTTGTCTTTTTCATCCTGGAACAAACCCATGGGGTTTGGTCCCCGTTCCCACAATGGTGTAGTTGTACGCTTTTGAGATGAGTCCATTATCTTGTCGAGACTTCGTGAGTTCCATAGACAGTCCACAATTGTTAGAGCTCACTTCGAGATATAAAAGCATCACGGTACGCCTCCGGTTCATCATGCTTCAGTACACATCAAAATCCACACTCTACCCTTAGTTGTTCAGTCACAATGGCACCCATCAGCACTCAAAGCTTCTCAGAAGAAGCAGCGCCAGTTGTCAAGCAACCAAAGACTACCTCAGCCTCACGCGCATCGGACAAGTTCGACATCTTCCGACGCCTGGTACCTCTCGCTGCAGATGAGAACATCACCCATCTCAACGCTGGTTTCATGCCACCTTCAAATCTCGTCGTCCACGAAGCCATCGGTAACTTTTGCTCCGAGTGGCTACATAATCTTTCACCCAAACCGTTTTGGAAGTCGACTGTGGAAGATGCCCGGGCTTTGCTTGGACGATACATTCACACCGAACCCAAGAACATATCCTTTACGAGGGACACTACCGAAGCCATGGGCTATTTCATGCGCAGTCTTGGGCTGCAGCCTGGTGACAACGTGATCATTCTAGATTGCGAACATCCGAATCAGGCTTACGGATGGCTATCACTTCGATCTCAAGGCATTGAAGTTCGACAAGTACCGACAGATGCCAGACACGACGACTTCTCAACCATCGCCAACGCAGCAACATTTGAACCATATGTGGATGAACGAACCCGCTGTATTGGCATCAGTTCCATCATGTTCCACAGCGGTCAGAGGAACGACGTGGCAGATATCTGCGCCGAGTATCGACCCCGAGGCATCCACGTCCTCGCTGATCTAACCCAACAAGTTGGATTTGCCAATGTCGACGTGGAAGCTCTTGGTGTGACTGCAGCTGCGTTCAGCCTTCATAAGGGACTCAATTGCCCACTAGGGTTTGCGGCTCTCTACGTCTGTCAAGACTTTATCGAGAACAATGATCCAGTACCGCCGATTGTGGGTTATGGGTCTCTAGAGTTCCCATCTGAGGACTTCTTGATCTCGGATGACCCGATCGCTTTTCACCCATCAGCCCAAAGATATGATCATGCCAATCTCAACCTACTAGGAGCGACAGCGGCAAAGGCATCCCTACAATTCTATCTCGACATTATGCGACCAGACGACGTAGAGGAGCACTTATACAGTCTTGGCGATAGCCTAAGAGATAAGTGCAACGCCATCGGTGTTGAGCTTGCAGGTCCGTCAGAGCGTGAGCACCATGCGCCGCATTTATACATCCTCAAGTTGTACGGGGATGAATGGGCAAGGCATTTCAAGGCTCATGATGTTGCCGTAACTTGCTTCAGGTGGGGTGTTCGGGTTTCGTTTGGGTTCTATAGCAACTTGCACGATGTGGAGAGGTTGGTGGATGTTATCCAGGCTGGGTTGGAGATGGGTCTTGGGAATGAGGCAGAGTCTGATAGCTCAGATTAGAGGAAAACGCGAGTCTTTATATCTTGATTCGTTATTATAAATAATAGAAGGACCAATCATCAATTCACTGTTTTAAATTGGTCATATGTTTTCAGATAATGCTGTTTAATTACCTTCCTCCTGCGACTGCAAAAGTCCGACACCGGAATGTCGGTTTCGTGATACGCCCAGGTAGATAAAGCTAAAGCCAAAGTTGGACTGACTCGAACTTTGGCTGATAACCTTATGACTCTAATCCTAAGTAAAAGGCCTTACGTCATCTCAAAATCCCCTTTTCCGCACGTGATGGTCAAGGCGCACTTGTCTCTTCCAAAGGGCCCAGTTCAATGAGTTCGTCACCACAGACATTACCCAGAGAGATGAAGTATCAATGGACACCACACAAACAAATACCACTAGAGAAAAGAAGAACCTCTCGTAAGTGACTTTCTTATTCACGGGAATGATGTCTAATATCCTGAAGTTGCAAGAGATGTCAATATCGCAAGGTCCGACTATCATGATCTTGCCAGGCTCACTCACTCACGCATCTCAAACAGCTAAAATGCTCTCGAACAGAGCCATGCCAGAATTGCGTCAAAGCAAAGCACAATTGCGAGTACAGCCAAATAGATCGCAAAAGGCGTCCGGCCTCACATGACTACGTCAAAAGTCTTGAGGATCGAGTCGCATGGCTTGAGTCCTTCATCACTCAGGTCCAAGTGGCATCACCACGAGAGAGAGAAGCGCTGTTGAGCACTGTATCATTTCGCAAGCAATCGCCAGTCAGCAGCTTCACCGCGGTAGATACAAACTCATCATCAGACATAACTACGCATGTACAAGCCGGCCTCCAGCCAGGGCTCGACGGCTCCCTCATCTACCACGGCGCAACAAGCATCTACCGTGCGCAAACTGTTAACCAAGCCCAACTCGCCGTAAAAGACGCAACAACCCAGCCTCCCCTTTACACGGGTTCCGAATCAAATTTCGCGCACGTCCTAGAGCACTTTGGGATCAACATAGAAGACGAGGTCATTGCGAAAGCGCTCATGCAGTTCTTCAAATGGCAGTATCCGCAGTTCATGTTTATCTACCGTGAGGGGTTTTTACAGGATCACTTTGGAGATCGTGTCAATTGCAAGTACTGGTCTTCTGCATTACTGCTCTCTATCTGCGCTCTTGGAACTTTGATGTCGCCTGATGAGGAGGATCGGAGGTCGAGTGAGCAATTTTACACGGCAGCGGAGAGTATACTCATGGTTACTGGCCTTACTAGGCCGTCCATCGTTACGGTGCAGGCGTTTTTATGCCTGGCTTTTTATGAGATTGGAAGAGGTAATCTTTCAAAAGGTTGGGGATTTTCTGGTAAGCTCTTGACTAATGTCCCAGGCTCACTACCATCTCATACTCATCCCACACAGGCATCGCCTTTCGCATCGCCCAAGACATGGGCTTCCAGAAAGATCCAAAGAACTGGATCTCATACGATGCGTCTTTAACTACTGATGAAGATGTCGAGATAAGAAGACGCATTTACTGGGGGTGCTACATCTCGGACAAGCTCATTAGTCTCATCCTTGGGCGGCCGGTATTCCTCTACTACGACGACGCAGAAGTTGAGCCGATGGAGCAGCAGCCGTAAGATTAGGTCTCCCTCTGCTTGGGTTCTCTTATACTAACTACGATCCAGCGATTATCCAGAGCTGAGACCATGGCGGTCAGTCGGCTTCTCAGGCACCGATAGCGAATTGACCAAGATCGGATCCATGGTCCCATACTACCGCGAACAGATCCATCTCTCAAGAGTAATCGAGCGCATGCTATGCACATTGTTCTCTCCTAGATCCAACATGGACGGTATGAGTCGCAGAGCTTGTCTGGATACACTCAACATTGAGCTCTTTCGCTGGAAGGCAGCATTACCCGGTCGCGCAGAGTGGAATAAATGGGAGCCAATTGACACGCCACTCATTCCCAGTGTCGCCATGCTTCAGTCAGTTCCCCTTCTCCTTTCAGTCAATCAAGTCGCTTACAAGTCCCAGTCTGCTCTTCCACAGCGCTCGTATAGCCCTCAACTTTGACCAAGCCCTCTCATCACTACCCACAGCGGCAGACCAAGCCTCTCGCGAATATTGTCTCTCCTCAGCAGAAGACATTGCATCAATACTGCGACGATACCGGCATCAATATGGCCTCCGCCATGCCCCGTTGATCCTCGTCTACGGCATCGTTCAAGCCAGTCGGGCGATGAACACCCTAGGGGTACCCGCTGAAGCCCAGCCATTGATGCAGGCGCTTGGAGAGTGCGCTGTAACTTGGAACTTGGCGGAGCAGGCCAAGGAGTTGATGGTACAGAAAGCTGCTGGCCAAGGATTGGGAGAAATCATAATAGCGGATATTTGATGGTTCCTCACTTAGAGCCCAATAATCATGGCACGTCTGCCAGTCATCCCCAACTTCATCATCCCGATGTCCATTAATAAAGCAATATCTGTAATTCATGAAGACTATCGTGTCAAGTGCTGTATCGCACACACATTCCTCGCTCGCTTCAAAGCGCAGCGGATATTAATACTATAACTAAAAGTACAAGCAGGCACAGCCTGCATCATCAAGCCATGCCACCTTTTTCTTCATTGCTGCTGTCCATTAAATCCGGTAAACCCATTACCCATCCCGTCAAAGCCTGTCTGTGGGTACATCTGCGCTGCCCAGTTCATGTTCATGTACTCGGTCTGCGGCGTCAAACCACCTCCGGGCATGAATTGGTCTGGGAGGATGGTGCCGTCGCCGACTTGTGAGTAGAGTACGCTGTTGTTCCAGGCGTGGACATCTGCTGGGGCCATCGTTGTTGGCATGCCCATCGGTGTCATGGAGGGTTGACGCATCAAGTCGTCAAGGCCGCTCGACAGAGCTGTCGTTGTGGGGAGGACCTCGCGCACCGTCTCGGGGATTTGGCTGCTTCCCCTCCTCGCAACACCGCAAACAGTCCGTACACTATCCCTGTGGTTGAGTCCAGTTCCCATCATACTGCCACTCTCCTCAGACCCGTCATCCATGACCACTCCAGAATCTGGTCGAGGTAGGATACCGCGGCCCTTCCGCTGGACGACTGGTTGCGCGGCTTGTGACCGAACAATCTCGCTCTTCTTGTTGCTGCGGTTGGTGTAGGGCATGCTCTTGGCGTTTGTGATGCATTGGTCAAGAGTCTCCATGAAGCATTGGAAGAATTTTGTCGAGAGGGTGTCGAGGGTTTGTTTGTTGGAGATCAAGTTGTGGAGCGAGTTCGTGAGCTCAACAAAGGCCTGTTCGTAGTTGGCGGCGAGCTCAAAATGCTCAATCACAGGTGTGTATTCTAGCGCAAGTCAGCAACTCGTTTGTCCTCTAATTCATGTGAACAAGGTATCTTACCATATGGCTGAACGGCCTTGTCCTCATCGTCTGGGAACACAATGTTCCAGATTTCCTTCCATTGAACTTCAGGAGAGGTACCACTCGCTCGCTTTCGGCTCAGCAGTTTGGTGGCCGTGCTGGGGTCAATGCCGCTCTCAGCGTCATGATCCGCAATATCACACATGAGCTCCTTAGGCAGTCGTTGGTGATCTCGCAGTTCCTTTCTCGTCACAAAATCGCGATTGCATCGATCGCACACGTAGGATGAAGGGTCATCCCGCTTGTGCTGCTTGACGATGTGCTGTCTGCTGCGGATCAGCTGTTGTTCTTAGAAGACAACCTAGTTCAACTAACCTGAGCTCTGCAAACTTGGGGAAATATGTCATGGCGCAGCTGTGATGATCCCTCACATTAAAACGGTGCGGGTTGCGCTTCCTGAACGGGCAGCTCAGACGGAGATTCTCGTCCTCCTTCGGGTTCGGTCGAACACGCTTGGTCGGCAGATATCCCGAACCGTCGCCGTCGCTAAACTCATCTCCTTCATCTTCGCGCCTGATTTGCTTCTTCCGCTTACCGCCTCGTCCGCCCTCCTGAGATGGCGTCGACGACGATGAGCTCGAGGTCGACAAGGTGTGAGAGAGCTGGCCATCAGATGCTGACTGCCAGATGTGCTGACTAATATCCTGGGCGAAGTTGGACACGAGGCTCTGAACCTTTTCTGGAGAGATTGACGCGTCGCTGAGATCAACCCCGTAGATGAGTTGAAGGGTGTAATTGAGAACGAGGTTGGCATCCTCCGGCGACACGTCCTCTTCGGCCGTCTCAGACCCCTCTTCGTCAGCATCGCAATCCGGTTCTTCCGAGTCACGCGATGAGATTGGGGTCAGAACCCTCTCCTCCTTGACTGGCGACTCTGTGAGAGGACTGGGACTTGTTTGAGCGACCTAATCATCTCAAAAACATTGGCAAATTCTTACCTCACAGGCGCAGGAGGCTCTTGAATAATGGCAGGCCTCTGGTCCTCCTGCAGATTGCGAAGCTTGAGCTCAAACTGGTCGGGGTAGCCGGTAACAATGGCGCCGTCATCCTCGTCATTGACAAAGGTCGAGCATGTGCCGCTGGAAGGATTGTGGCGATGACAAATGCGACTGGTGGGCCTTGAGCCGTCGAGCGTCGTGGCAGCAAACTGCTCGTGAATTGAACTGGCGTAAGTGGTGCTGATGGGACTGGCGAGAGTTGACAGCGAATGCGTCGTGGCAGAGTCTGGGACATTGGCGGATGAGACGCTACTCATGGAAGACTCTGTAGGCGAACGAAGACGAAACGCGCCAGGCGTAAAGTGAAGACTCTCGGGGAGTCGCTTGGCTACTCGCGTGGTGTCGCTCCTAAAGTTGGGGAACTTGGAGACGGCGCCATCACTATGGCGTCCTTGCGCTTCTCGCACCCTGAGCGGGAGATGATGAAGGCCTGTCTCGCCGATGCGACCGCTCTGATCTGTCATTTGAAGCGGCTTTCAAGAGGTTTTTGAAGAGATGTTGAAGCGATGGTGATGCAGGTCGTTGACGATAACCGAGTCGAGAGATGAGACGAAAGGTAAGAAACACTTAATCAAGTTGAAACAGCATAAACAATGCCTTGCTGCTGCCACTTAATTGCACCAAAAAAAGAGACAAGGAAATGAGAATGAGCGGCGATGAATGGGCAAGAAAAGAGGAAAAGGGAAATCAAGGAGTGAAAGATTGATTGTAGCAGAAAAAGCTGAGATGAAACCCTCGAGTTATCTAATAATAAATGAATTGGAAGAGGAAGAAGGGAAGGGAATGGAGCCGCCGGAGAGGGCGATGCATCCCCTCCGTCATCCTTTGATGCAAGGCAGGGGAAGAAAATGATAAGACATTAGTACCTACAGAATCTGCAACACGGCCGTCCCTGAGGCAGCTGAGCAGGTATTACACACCTATTGAGATATTCAATAGGCTTTTATATATGTTTATTTTATTTTATTATTTTTTCCCGTAATTTTTAAACTTTTATGCGAGTTCGATTCTTCTCAACGCCGCAATATTCAAGAAGCATTCCCGTGTCATGATGTCCTCTTTATTTCATCACCCCGCGATTTGGCCCCCAGAAACACCTTCAGGGCCTCAGGGCAGGCTGCCTCGCCTACTTGGAAAAAAGCACCTCACCTCTGCACGTCACAGGAGGCCCCTCCGTCCTGTAGGTATAAAAACCCCTGCCCTCGCTCCACCGTCAGGGGCCACCAAAGGGGCAAAGCTCCCTGGTGATCGCGTCGTCCCCGGCCTTCTGATTCGCTCGTGATGGCCGTTGTTGCATGGGCAGTGTCGCTTCCAGGCAGGCGATACGATGGTGCTGGTCAGCCCTACGGTTCGCCCTGGGAGGGGAGTTTGGGGGCCAGATTTTGGGGGTTTGTTTGATAGATGTCGCCGTCATTGTCAAGACAATCGTTTCAGGTTGGCAGGAGATTGTTGAGATGAGGCCAGATGTGTCATATTTCACGCCATCAATTCCTGTCATTGAATACCATTAGCCGCCGTCAGAAGCTGTCAACAAGGGAGTCATTGACACTCACCACCCTCTGACTCTAGGGTGAATAGCGTCAAACATGAGGCAGATTTCATGGCGCACAAAGGGGAGCCAAGGCAGCAATCCACGGTACGATAGCGTCAAATTATTCCAAGTATATACACTCTAATACACAATGTCTATCACACCCTCACATCCATCTCCCTTCCACCACAAACATATTATTGCCTAATATTTGACCTGCAGCTATTAGAACATGCTCATAAACGCCGCCAATACCGCCAGACCAAGACCGAGCGCGGCATTCACCTCCAGAGTCTGGCCAGCTGCATTGGTCGTCGCCTTCTTTGACCCGGGCTCGCGTACCTTGGTGAGGGTCACATTGAATGCAGGGTTCCTGACAGCCGTGCTGACGCCTTCGTCGCCCTCGATGAAGACAAACTCGTCCAGGGGAAGGAAGTCGTACACCTTGCGGTCCTGCGCGAACCATGTCTGGCACGTGCCGTCCTTGAAGAAGAGAGCGCTCTCGTACTCGGCGTCCTGCTGGGATGTGGTCATGTCGAAGACGGTGCGCCAGGCGGTTTGACCCTTCTTGTTCAGGTTGGTAGGGTATACGCGCGCGTCGACGTACTTGCTCTTCTCGACCTTGCCGGACTCGAGGGCATCGAAGCTGTAGCTGCCGATGTGGTTGAGAACGTCGAAACCGCGGATCTGCCAGCTGTTGATGACCAGGCCGGGACCATTGTCGACCTTGAAAGAGATACTCGAGTTGGTTTCCTTGTCGGCGTACTCGCCGGCAAAGGCCTCCTTGGCAACGTCACGGCCGACCTTCTCAACTGCAGGAATGAGAGCGTCGATAACGGCGCTGAGAACAGTAGTGGTGACATATTGGTTGGCAGAAGCCTCCCTGCCACCCGACATGATGGAGATGACAATGTCATAGTCGGGGATGAGAACGGTTTGCGAGTGGTACAAGCCAAGGTCACCACTCTTAGTGTAGACATCGATGAGGCGGCCATCAACGGTGATGTTGTCACCACGGAGAATCTCCCAAGGAGCTCCAACCTGATAGCCCCAAGAAGCGGTGTTGGCGACGGGCTTCATCCACTTGCGAGTCTGGGCGGGGGAGAGGAACTTGTTGGTGAGGATACCCTCAGCGAGCAGGAGCATATCGGCAACGGAAGAGAACATGCCGCCAGCGCTATTAACAGTCAGTGATAGTCGACGAGTGTGCATCATTGCTACTCACCTGTCAAACACGGCAAGAGAGGCATTCCAGGTGGGTTCACTCTCAGGAATAAAGAGATCCTCAACAGGGGGGGTCTTGCCGACGTAAGTGTTCTTCATGCCAACAACATCAAAGATGTCGCGCTTGAGGACCTCAGCAAAAGGCTTCTTGGCAGCAGCCTCAACCACAAGACCCAACAGAGCGATGCCAACATTAGAGTAGACGGGGTTAGTGAAGGGTCCGTACACAGGAGGTCGGAGGTTGACCTGCTCGAGGAGATCCTTCTTAGTGCAGGGAATAGTACCAGGAAGGCCAGAGCATGTAGGACCGTCACCCTTAGCGAACTGGGGGAGACCCATCTGCGCCCAAGGAGCAGATCCGATGATTCCCAAATCCTGGGCCACTAGTACGGGTTAGCGAATCGTTCCAGAAGAGGAAGATGACGACTTACGGTCAACACCAACGCCAGAAAGGTGGCTAGCTAGAGATCCAACGGTGATGTCCTCCCACTTGAGTGAAAAGATCCCATCCTCCTTGGCAGTCTCGTTAAGCTCGGGAAGATACTTGAGCACAGAAGCCTCAAAGTCAATGTCGCTATTTAGAAGGGCAGCAAGCACGGTGAACAGCTTGGAACCACTGGCAATTCGGAAGACAGTGTTCTCATCGACCTTGTCGGTACCCTCACCAGGGTTGGGAGGCGTGAAGTGGTAGGTAAAGAGCGGGTCATCCTCGTGGATGGACTTGACGCCGATGGATAGGGCTGAGGTGTTGAACAAGGAGGTGATCTGTTCTTCAAGACCAGCCTTGAGTTTTGTAGCTGCAGTTTGAACAAGCTTGCTCTGGCCTGGAGCTTGGGGAGCTGGGAAGACGGCGCCTAGAGGAGGGCATGCTTTGGCATCGACGAGAGTGAGTGCGCCGACGGCCACAGCGGCCACCAGCTTTGAGAAGGATGGCATTTGGTGTTAGTGTGTTTTGAAGAAAGGGAATATTATACTTGAGAAGAAGGAAAGAAGCGAGTGATGAATGATGGGGATGAGGATGAAGATTTCGTTATTTCCATGTCGAACCTCCAAGTTATATACACAGATAGGAGCTCATACCATCACCACCAAGTTAAAGGGATCGTCAACAAGAAGCGACCAAACTTAGACCATGACTTGCTCATCCATGCCAGCCAAGCCCGACAATCCGTCCAAGCCTCCACTCTCATTTGAAGATCCTCACAACATCCAGTAAACGTGAGATTGAAGGCGTCGACTACACGTTTGACCATCAGCATCTAATCTCGGACCAGCAAGTGCGAGCTTATCCCTTGGAGCCGATGCCACATCGAGGCTCAGACTCGGGAACAAGATGAAAGCGCACCCAAGGGAAGAGCCGCGCGGGGATGCGAACGGCAGAGTCCGAGGTCGAGTCCGAGCGAGCCAATAAGAGATGAGCAGCAAGGGTTGGCGATAGCTTCCGTGTGGAGCAGCCCTCCAACGGTCAGGTCTTGTAAGGCTGAGGCGTTTTTTACGCTTACCAAGGCATTGAAAGATGCAGGAACTTCTGTCTGACTGTATTGATGAAACCGGTTGTTGGTGTTCCTTTCATTAGAGTTTTGCTTGTTTCTTGTGTAGAATGTGAGCCCTATGCCAAGCTTGGAATGTCATTTTCTTGGCGTTGGACTTGTGGCGGCAGTTGACATGAGGCCATTCACTGTTTATTTTATCTTGGTGCTTCTCAGTATCCTCAATCTTCTGTGTTAACCCTTGCTAGATTGTCAATGTCTGACAGCCTGTTGCTGTGAATATCGGCCTTGGTCAATGACATCAGCTCGGAATTTACCCTATTCTTCGACACAGCCAAAAGCCAAAATAAACCGAATTAGACATGAAACAAAAGACACTAAACAAGCTTCCCATCATACCCCAGCAGTTCATAGGGCTCCATCAATGACACCTCATCGTGGCTCCGTCTCACAGCCCCAGCCTTAGACGCGAACATCTTGACAGCGCCTCTCCGCGGGGCGGGCTGTGCTTAGATTCCAGGGGTCCCTTGTAAGCATCAAGGCGGGCATGGTAGAAGGATCGGCGCCTGTTGATGACAAGCAATAAACAATCCCCATCGCCCGCCCTCTTTTCCCCTCATTGACCGGCTCGGACTCTTGATCTCGGACTTCTTGTTCTTGCCCTAATATTTTACTCTCTTCTTTGTTGGTAGCCGACATGATCTCACTCCCCTCTCAGACAAGTCCAAAGCCATCGGGACGCAAGGGGAGTAAAAAGGTCCGGACTGGCTGCATAACCTGCAAGTCCGTCTCCTCTCATCTTGCTACTCTTCTAAACATCCATTGACTCTTATCTAGAATTCGAAAAGTCAAGTGCGACGAAGCAAAGCCTCATTGTCTACGATGTATCAAAACAGGCCGCAAATGCGATGGCTATCGCCAAACGCCAAACTCTTCCCCAGAGCCTCTATCGCTTAGTCCATCGCCCGGCTTTGGGTCTCCAGCTGAGACGCGCGCTTTTGATTACTACCGCTCGCGTACTTCCAAGATCTTGTCTGGGCCGTTTGATACGGGCTTCTGGGGTGGTTTGGTCATGAAGATGAGCGCGTCGGAGCCAGCCGTGCGCCACGCGATATTGGCCATTAGCAGTCTTCATGAGGCCGTTGACTCTAGAAGCAAAACGGGACACAAGCTTGATACGCGATTTGCATTTCGAGAGTATGGAAATGCCATCACGTCGTTGCGCAACTGGGCTCAACGCGATGAACCCTCGGCCATTCCACTCCTCGTCTGCATCCTCTTTATTTGCGTCGAGTTCCTAGCAGACCGCGACTCGGCTGCTCAGATGCACATCTGCCAGGGTCGAAAGATCCTCTCAGGTCTAGGCGACGGACACTCTTCAACAATGGAGATGGTGAAGCGCTCGCTCGTACCGATATACACGCGTCTGAGTCTCTCGAGTTTCCTCTTTGGTAGTCGCCCTAACCCTATCCCAAACCACTTGAGAGCCTGGGTCGAGGTGCCCGCCGTGTTTGCGACCATTGAAGAGGCTCGGTACGGCCTGTATCTGATCCTGGATGAAGGCTTGCAGTTCGGTACAAGAGCGCATGCCATTGCCTTTGATCCTAATTGCGATCCTCTAGTCATGCAGCAGCTCCAGAACGAACAGCAACGACTCTTGTCGCAAGTCAGCAGGTGGTACGCCGCATTTACCGTCCTCACCTCGATGAGTCCGCAGTCTCCAGCCTTGGAGAGCCAGTTGAACATTCTCCGAATGTATCACCAGGCAAGCTTGGTCTGGATATCCACATCCTTGCAGACATCCGAGCTTGCATTCGATGCGCATCTCCCGGCATTCGCATCCATCATCTCCCTCGCATCTTCTGTCATTGGTTCTATTCCCACAAATTCCAAGCTGGAGCCCTTCACCTTTGAGACGGAACTCGTCGCTCCTGTGTACTGGACTGCAATCAAATGTCGTCATCCCTTGCTGCGAAGGGCAGCCCTCAAGCTCCTAACTCGAGAGCAGATGCGGAATAGGCGGGAGAATCTCTGGCACGTCCGCGAAACGGCCGTGATCGCTGCTCGTATCATTGAGTTTGAAGAGTCCGATATCCAGGATCCCCTAGATCTCACATTAAGCGCCATGTCCACCAATGCAGAATCTTCAAGCCAAGGCTCTTCTGAGTCCGGGTCTTTCGACATCCACACATGCAGCGCTAGAAAGATCAAGATTGACGTGTCGAGTCCTCCCACTCTCCCTGCACTGCCGCCGACATTTACCGATCCAACGCCAACAGAAAGTGTCGCAGGCAACACGCCCGGGAGCGGCGCGTCAAGCATGTCCTCACCAAGCAACATGTCCGAGCCCATGTCGCCGATAACAGCAGCCCTCGAGGGTATTCAGCAGCTCGATACCGCCGCTCTCAAGTCAGCGAGCCTCGAGTCGCCGTTTGGAGTCCCTGAGCATCGGCGGATCAAGAATGCCATCATCGGGGTGGCTGAGGATGGGGGAATTTGGACAACTTTCTTCCAGGATCCTGAACCGGGGCAGACGCAGTGGAAGGTTACGAGGGAGTTTTTGAGATGTTGAAGATGCGATGGAATTTAAAGGAAAGCGAGGAGTTGGTTTTGTTTGGTGTGAATGATTGTTCTATAGATGATGATGATGGCTTCATGAGACGTGTTGGAAATATAGTTGACGATATAAATGACATAACATGCATGATATTACCAATTAAAACTTAACGCGTCACATGCCAAAACGATACGTTTTTATTTCTCCTTTGTATGAACCCATGCAGATTGATTTGACGATGTCTCACAACGGGTGATCGCCGCCACTTGTCTTGCTTCGCTTGCTACCCTAGGGCATCATGAGAGGATCCAGAATGATGGATCAACCGCAATCAATGCCGTGTCACAAGGGCTCCGGGATATCGGAAGCGAGAAAAAATATTACAATTATCATTTTAAAAGTAGCTTTCAAGTTTGGTAGGCTTGTTTGTACCAAACATGGCTGACTTTCATCCATGTGGTTACTCAAACCCGAATTGATGGACGATTGGTATAAGCGAACTAAGAAACATCTTGTCTCGGACATGGAACCATCAATTGGTATGGATCCGTAAATTGCAGGTTGGGTAGACTTCGCATACGTTGAGTTGAGCATGAAAGCATTATAGATATGTTTCCAACATCAAAGGGGTATCAGTATTCAGTGCGAACTATCATCATCATGTTTCAACCTCTAGCCGCCTCTGCCACCAACTTTCTCCGTTTATTCCGCTCATCCTGTTCAGCCAGGACCTTGGCCGTCAACGAAGCTGCAAATGAGTTGTTGATGCCGCTGATCCTGGAGTCCTCCTTCTTCCCCGACTTGCCGTTCTCCTTGCCTGCGGCTTTGGCCTCCTCCTCCTTTAGATCATCACCCTTGCGCTTCTTCTTCTTTTCTGACTTGTCCTTCTTCAATGTGTGTGCCAACCCTTGGCCCTTGAGCTTTTCCATTCGCTTCTCTAGTCGCTCGACGTCTGTTTCTGTGGTCGCCAAGATCGTAATGATGTTGTCTTCGCTGAACTCCACACCACACTCCGGACACGCCTTTTCCTGAATCTCCTTCATTGCCACGTCGGCGAATACGTGCCCGCAAGGCACCAGGTAGACAGCCTTGACGGCAGGACCCAGCTCCTTCATCGAAATGGGGCACACCCACTTGCTGCCGCTCTTAGACACCTTTAGCTTCGCCACATCCCGCAGAGACTTGATTCCTAAACTCGAGGGCGTGATATCGTTCGGATCGTCTGATGGCATCAAGCCTTTTAGGATCGCTTCGTAGTTGTAAAGGCGCCCGCGCCAGTCCGAGACGACGGTGTCGATGTCGAGGGGTTCGCCACTCAGTGCGCAGTGAGCCCATGCATGAGCAAGTGATTCGAGTGCCGTGGCTTTGAGTTCGGAAACGGTCTTGGCACGGGCTGCGTTCTTGACAAGCTCGCGACGCTTAGGGATCGAGCCGCCGTCGTTACCCATGGTTGTTGATTGAGGGGAATGCAGGGGAATCGATCGAGAGGCGCAGACTGCGCGACAGGCGAGATAGAGTTCGAAGATGCGGTAAGAGAGGGTTAAAGTCGCGTGATCAGGTAAACGGAAACACCAAGATGAGGATAGAATGGATAAATGGCGCGTGGGATAGAAGATGGGCGAATAGTTGTGAGAGTGGAACATACAACCAAGGCTCCTACCAGGTTGAGGCGATTCCTAATTCCTAAGATTTGGGGCTTATCGATAAGCGTTGAGACTTTTGTATCTTAACCGTATCAAGAGTTGAATGCACTGTGAGACCCGCACCATATTGTGACGCTAAGGGGAATACCTTAGCAATTGACACTGTACTAGCACCTCGGCACTACTCCACGGTTGGCCCGCTAATTCCAAACCTCAGGTCAATCTAATGCCCTCCGCCTGACCCAAGCTACCAACCTCAACTTCCCCGTAAGCAACAACAAAGCGATGCGCCTGTGAAGGACGTTCGCTGAGCTGGTGCCTGCTTGAGGGCGGCGTTCATTAACTTATATACACATCAGAGCATCTCTTCTCGTCCCCTCGTTATCCGCGTTCCCCAAAAGCAGACGACACGTACTCGGCTGCGCGCTCCTCGTTGGACTCGAAGCTTGATCTCCAACTACTCCCCGCCCGACCTCAACCTTTGCCCGACCACGCGATAGCCCGCCTTCCGGGCCCTCTCTATCAAAGTACATGCGACGTTGATCGATCGAATCCGAGTGCCATACGGGCAACATGGCACAAGCACAGCAGGTCGCTTTAGAGCGGCTTGAATACATCACTCGTGGCCTTCGTTCGAGGTAGGTTTTGAGTGGCTGCTAGCTGCGCCTGATGAATCATGGATGCTAATTCTGCAGCAGGAGCGGCGACGATGTGCGCAAACGGTCTGCGATACAGCTTCGGGAGCTCGTAGTTGTCTGCCATCGAGGTATGAGATCGGACGAAAACCCAGAACCGAGCTGCTGCTAACCTCCTCTCAGACCTGAGCCCTGAGCAATTCCTCGCCTTCTACAATGCCGTCAACAACAAGATTACGCATCTCATCACACATGGCAACGACTCTTCCGAACGCCTGGGCGGCATCTACGCTCTCGATGCGCTCATCGATTTCGAGGGTGTTGATATGTCCGCTAAATATACGCGTTTCACACAGAACTTGAAAACGATCCTCCGAGGAAAAGACATCAATCCGATGCAGCCTGCCGCGATCGCCCTGGGAAAGCTTTGTCGACCTGGTGGCTCCTTGATATCTGAGTTGGTGGACTCGGAGGTCAACACAGCGCTCGAATGGCTCCAGAACGACCGTGTAGAGGAACGACGATATAGTGCGGTGCTCGTTCTTCGAGAACTCGCCCGCAGCGCGCCGACTCTGATGTATCAATACATCCCGACCATCTTCGACTGGATCTGGGTTGGACTTAGAGATTCCAGACAGCTCATCCGTGCGACGTCGGCAGAGACAGTTAGCGCCTGCTTCCGAATCCTCCGCGAGCGAGACCAAGAGATGAAGCAGTTGTGGATGAGCAAGATTTACAATGAATCGAAGCAAGGACTCAAGGTTAACACAGTCGAGTCCGTCCACGGTTCGCTACTCGTCCTGAAGGAGCTCCTCGAACAGGGAGCCATGTACATGCAGGAACACTACCAGCAGGCTTGCGACATTGTTTTCAAGCACAAGGATCATCGAGACCCGACCATCAGAAAGACTGTGGTGCTTCTGATCCCCGATCTGGCCAGCTATTCCCCAGCTGACTTTGCCCACACGTGGCTACACAAGTTCATGGTTTACTTGTCTGGCATGCTTAAGAAGGACAAGGAGCGTAATGACGCTTTCCTTGCCATCGGTAACATCGCCAACTCGGTCAAAAGCGCAATCGCTCCCTACCTCGACGGTGTGCTCATCTACGTGCGCGAAGGCCTCAGCATTCAGTCTCGTAAGAGAGGCTCAGTGGACCCCGTCTTTGACTGCATCAGCAGGCTTGCCGTGGCTGTCGGCCAGACCTTGAGCAAGTACATGGAAGCACTGCTGGACCCCATCTTTGCGTGTGACCTCACTCCTAAGCTCACCCAGGCCCTTGTCGACATGGCCTTCTATATCCCACCCGTCAAGCCGACAATCCAGGAGAGACTCCTTGACATGCTCAGCGTTGTTCTGTGTGGTGAACCTTTCAAGCCTCTTGGCGCACCACAGCCAAACACACTCAACTCGGTGCCGATTATCCCCAAGGACGCCAAGGACCCCCTGGCTTATGAGCACCGGAGGGCCGAGGTGAAGCTGGCGCTTAACACTCTCGGAAGCTTCGACTTCTCCGGCCATGTTCTGAACGAGTTTGTCCGCGACGTGGCGATCAAGTATGTGGAGGATGAGGATCCGGAGATCCGTGAAGCTGCGGCCTTGACCTGCTGCCAGCTTTACGTCCGTGACCCCATTGTCAACCAGACCAGTTACCATGCGCTACAGGTTGTTGGCGATGTCATCGAGAAGCTCTTGACCGTCGGAGTCTCGGACCCCGAACCTACCATTAGACGGACCGTCCTGGCGGCTCTCGACGAGCGATTTGACCGACACCTGGCCAAGGCGGAAAACATTCGCATCCTCTTTTTCGCTCTGAACGACGAGGTCTTTTCGATCCGAGAGGTTGCCATCTCCATTATTGGTCGCCTGGCTAGATACAACCCAGCATATGTCATCCCTTCGCTCCGCAAGACTCTCATTCAGATGCTCACTGAGCTTGAGTTCTCCGACGTCGCCCGTAGCAAGGAAGAGAGTGCCAAGCTTCTGAGTCTCTTGGTTCAGAATGCACAGTCCCTGATCAAGCCTTACGTCGAACCCATGATTTCGGTTTTGCTTCCCAAGGCGAATGATTCTAACCCCTCAGTTGCGGCCACCATTCTCAAGGCGATTGGTGAGCTTGCGACTGTGGGCGGCGAGGACATGCTGCCATACAAGGACCGCCTGATGCCGCTCATCATCGATGCGCTGCAAGATCAGAGCTCTAACTCGAAGCGAGAAGCCGCTTTGCATGCCCTGGGACAGTTGGCCAGCAACTCCGGCTATGTCATCGAGCCCTACCTTGAATATCCACAGCTCTTGGAGATTCTCCAGAGCATTATCCGAACCGAGGGACAACGGGCGCCATTACGGCAGGAGACCATCAAACTGATGGGTATCCTGGGTGCCCTCGATCCATACAAGCATCAGGTAAGTTCTTGAAGCACTTCTAGCAGGAATTGGATACTAACTGAGCCAACAGGTCGAAGAACGAACACCGGATGCCCGACGTCTCGAGTCCAACCAGCTGACAGACATTTCCCTCATGATGACGGGCTTGACCCCATCAAACAAGGAGTATTTCCCGACCGTCGTTATCAACGCCCTTCTGCAAATCCTCAAAGATCCGTCTCTGGTACAGCACCACGCAGCTGTGATTGAAGCAATTATGAACATCTTTCGCACCCTGGGACTGGAGTGTGTGTCGTTTCTTGATAGAATCATACCGGCCTTCCTCCATGTCATCAGGTCTGCTACCTCCACAAGATTGGAGTCCTACTTCAACCAGTTGGCAACTCTCGTTAGCATTGTCCGACAGCATATCAGAAATTATCTCCCGGACATTGTCGAGATCTTGCAAGAATACTGGCACACGTCACCATCACTTCAGACCACCATCATGTCTCTTGTCGAGGCCATATCAAGGTCTCTTGAGGGAGAGTTCAAGATTTATCTGGCCAGTCTCCTTCCGCTGATGCTTGGCGTTCTTGACAAGGACACCTCTGCTAAGCGCACCCCGTCGGAGAGGGTGATGCATGCTTTCTTGGTGTTTGGTGCCAGTGCCGAGGAGTACATGCATCTCATCATTCCTGTGATTGTGCGCACATTTGAGAAGCAGGGTCAGCCCACCTTCATTCGAAAGCAGGCTATCGACACGATTGGAAAGATCTCGCGTCAAGTCAACCTCAACGACTACGCTGCAAAGATCATCCACCCACTGACGCGTGTGTTGGACATGGGAGAGCCTCAGCTGCGACTGGCTGCTCTGGACACCCTCTGTGCCCTTATTCAGCAGCTGGGCAAGGATTACCTCCACTTTATGGGTACCGTCAACAAGACCATCAACCAGCATCAGATCCAGCACCCCAACTACGAGCTTTTTGTCAGCAAGCTGCAGAAGGGTGAGGTTTTGCCTCAGGATCTGAGCTCTGCCGATCGATTTGCCGATGGATCGGAGGAGCCTACCTTTGCTGACCAAGGAACGAAGAAGCTGGAGATGAACGCCATTCATCTCAAGGCCGCTTGGGACACTAAGGGCAAGTCGACCAAGGAAGATTGGCAAGAATGGCTGCGACGATTCAGCACAACTCTGCTGACTGAATCTCCGAATCACGCTCTGCGAGCCTGTGCTAGTCTCGCAAGTGTTTACCTGCCTCTGGCACGAGAACTGTTCAACTCGGCGTTTGTGTCATGCTGGAGCGAGCTGTACGAACAGTTCCAGGACGAGCTCATCCAGAACATCGAAAGCGCCATCAAGTCAGAGAACGTCCCACCTGATCTGCTTGGACTTCTGCTCAACCTTGCCGAGTTTATGGAGCATGACGACAAGGCTTTGCCGATTGACATTCGGGTGCTGGGTAGGGAGGCTGCTCGCTGTCACGCTTATGCAAAGGCCTTGCACTACAAGGAACTCGAGTTCCTGCAGGACCAGAGCAGTGGCGCTGTCGAGGCCCTGATCGTTATCAACAATCAGCTTCAGCAGTCTGATGCTGCTATCGGTATTCTCCGCAAAGCTCAATTGTATAAGGAAGGCATTCAGCTGCGGGAGACATGGTTCGAGAAGTTGGAGCGTTGGGAGGAAGCACTGGCTTTCTACAACAAGCGAGAGGCGGAGGTGCCTGAAGACCAGGCAATTCCTGTCGACATTGTCATGGGCAAGATGCGTTGTTTGCATGCCCTTGGCGAGTGGGAAGCACTGGCTACCTTGACTGGCAGCACCTGGGCCAACTCGACACCCGAGGTCCAGAGGATGATAGCACCCCTCGCCACGGCTGCCGCATGGGGTCTGAATAAGTGGGACTCCATGGACAACTATCTCTCGTCCCTCAAGAGGTACTCGCCTGACCGATCATTCTTTGGAGCAATCCTGGCTCTCCACCGAAACCAGTTCCGCGAGGCCATCGCCTGCGTGCAGCAAGCCCGAGAAGGACTGGACACCGAGCTGAGCGCGTTGGTTAGCGAGTCGTACAACCGAGCGTACCAGGTTGTGGTCCGAGTTCAGATGCTGGCTGAGCTGGAGGAACTTATCGTCTACAAACAGTGCGACGAGAAGAAGCAAGCCATTATGAGACGAACCTGGGAGACTCGATTGAAGGGTTGCCAGAGGAACGTCGAGGTTTGGCAGCGCATGCTGCGACTGCGTGCTATAGTGATTGCACCGTCGGAGAACATGCACATGTGGATCAAGTTTGCCAACCTGTGCCGCAAGTCTGGCAGAATGGGACTGGCCGAGAAGTCGCTCAAGCAACTCATTGGCAGTGACGCTCCTCTGGAGTCTATGATCCCCTACTGGAACGAGAGACCGACGGCGCCCGGGCCTAGGAACACAGCAGCGCAAGTCATCTACGCTGTGCTCAAGTACCAGTGGGAGCTCGGACAGCAGCCCGGTTTTAAGTTGTCTGGTACCGCTGAGAAGACTCTGTACTGCCTGCGCAAGTTTACCAACGATGCCGCCCATCGCCTGGATATTGCTAGAGCCCATCTCAGTGCTCAGACAGGCGGCGACATGGGTATGGCCACTGAGTACGGCTTCCAGAACCAGATGGACCCTTCCCTCATGAGCCCGCAGACTCAACGCGCCTTGTATGACCAGACGGTGCTGCTGGCCAAGTGCTACCTCAGGCAGGGCGAGTGGCTGATTGCTCTCAACAAGGATGACTGGCAATACACCCAAGTCCAGGACATTCTTACATCGTACTCGCAAGCGACAAAGTACAATCCTCGATGGTACAAGGCCTGGCATGCCTGGGCATTGGCCAACTTTGAGATTGTTCAGGCGCTGTCAGCGAGAAACGAAGGCCACTTGTCGAGGACGGATCAGGCTATGGTGATAGAACACGTTGTCCCGGCCGTCAAGGGCTTCTTCAAGTCAATTGCCCTGTCACAGGGAAGCTCGCTACAGGATACTCTTCGGTTGCTCACGCTCTGGTTCACACATGGAGGCAGTGCCGATGTCAACGCGGCCGTCACTGAAGGTTTCGCCAACGTCAGCGTCGATACATGGCTGGAGGTCATTCCTCAGCTCATTGCCAGAATCAATCAGCCTAACAAGCGCGTCCAGCAGTCCGTTCATAACCTGCTTGCTGATGTCGGACGAGCTCACCCTCAGGCTCTGGTGTACCCCCTGACCGTGGCTATGAAGTCGTGGCAGAACACCCGTAGATCGCGCTCTGCCGCCCAGATTATGGACAGCATGCGACAGCATAGCGCGAATCTGGTTGCCCAGGCTGACACGGTTAGTCACGAGCTGATCCGTGTGGCTGTTCTGTGGCATGAACTTTGGCACGAGGGACTGGAAGAAGCATCACGACTGTACTTTGGCGATCACAACATTGAAGGGATGTTTGCGACTCTTGAGCCACTGCACGAGCTTCTCGAGCGAGGACCCGAGACCCTTCGAGAGATCTCTTTCGCCCAGGCCTTTGGTAGAGATTTGAAGGAGGCTCAAGATTGGTGCCGACAATACGAGACAAGCCAAGATGTCAACGACCTGAACCAAGCCTGGGACCTGTACTATCAGGTATTCCGCAGGATCAGCAGGCAACTACCTCAGGTTACGACCCTAGAGTTGACATACTGCTCACCCAAGCTGCTTAACGCCAAGAATCTTGACTTGGCTGTCCCCGGAACGTACAAGAGTGGACAGCCGATCGTGAGGATAATGTCCTTCGAGACGACGTTTAGCGTTATCAACTCTAAGCAAAGGCCGCGGAAGCTCAATATCAACGGCAGCGATGGCAAGTCATCAGCCTTCCTGCTCAAGGGACATGAAGATATTCGCCAGGACGAACGAGTTATGCAGCTGTTCGGCCTGTGCAACACCCTCCTGGCCCATGACTCGGAGTGCTACAAGCGCCACCTCAACATCCAGCGGTATCCGGCCATCCCGCTGTCGCAGAATAGTGGTCTGCTGGGCTGGGTTCCCAACAGCGATACTCTCCACGTGCTGATTAGGGAATACCGCGAGAGTCGCAAGATCCTGCTCAACATTGAGCACCGCATCATGCTCCAGATGGCGCCCGATTACGACAACCTGACCTTGATGCAGAAAGTCGAGGTCTTTGGTTATGCGCTTGACAACACAACGGGCCAAGATCTGTACCGTGTGCTGTGGCTCAAGTCCAAGTCGTCCGAGGCCTGGCTTGAGAGAAGAACAAACTACACACGCTCGCTTGGTGTCATGTCTATGGTGGGCTATATCCTGGGTCTGGGAGATCGTCATCCTTCCAACCTGATGCTCGACCGAGTCACTGGCAAGATCATCCACATTGATTTCGGTGACTGTTTCGAGGTTGCCATGAAGCGAGAGAAATACCCCGAGCGGGTTCCCTTCCGACTGACTCGCATGTTGACGTATGCGATGGAGGTCAGCAACATTGAGGGTAGCTTCAGGATTACATGCGAGAACGTGATGAGGGTGTTGAGAGACAACAAGGAGAGTGTCATGGCTGTTCTTGAAGCGGTGAGTTGCCTCATTTTTTGTTGATGTGATATGATACTAACAGGTGACAGTTCATCCATGACCCCCTTCTTACCTGGCGATTGACCAATGCTGCTTCGCCAGCAGGCCCCAACTTCCGCTCTGAGAGAGACGCACCAATCCCTGGCGCGGGAGGAGTCCGAGCTAGACGCCAGTCCATCCTCGACAGCGATGTTGCACCCTCTGAGCTGCTCAATGCAGCTGAGCCCTCTGCACCACCAACACGAAGCCGAGCCAGGACCAACAGCTCAGCAGCACAAGACGGCAACCCCATGGTTAACGGCACTCAGGAGGTGGAGAGCCAGAACGCGCGAGCAGTCGAGGTGCTGGACCGCGTGGCGCAGAAGCTCACGGGTCGGGACTTTAAGAACAATGAAGAGCTCGACGTGATCAACCAGGTCAACAAGCTCATCATGGAGGCGACCAAGCTGGAGAATCTGTGCCAGCACTATATCGGTTGGTGCAGCTTCTGGTAGACGGGGGCTTGTCTCTGCGTGGGATCTGAGATACCCCCTTGTTTTGTAGATGTGTTTAGAGGAGTTGGGAGGGCTTTGATGATTGATATCAGGGATTGATTCGTGACGGAAGGGAATTGCCTCTTTTTACATGTGGAGATGTAATTGATGTACGAGCGAGTAGCATGTGTTATAACAGTCACGACTTGGCTGTTTTTATACAGTCACTCAAGCGACGCCGGTGATTTAGTTTACTCTATCAGCGTGTATAGATCAAGTCAAAGTCAAAGTCTTGTTTTATATGCGATAGCAGGCATAGTATTTACCTTGATCCATCTCCTCATAGCTCATCCTTTCCCCGAGAGGCCTGCCTCGCAGCGATCTCCTGAAAATCACAGGCAGCCGGTGTTCCAACCTCCATCTTGTAAACACACTTTTCCATCTCGCTGACCCTCCAGAGCTCCTCGGTCTCTGAGCAGCCCAGCCACACGTCGGTCCGCCTCTTGGGACCGTTCCAGCACTGCTGACCGTCCTCGTACCGAAGAACAATGCGCTCTCCCTTGCCGAGACTCTTTCCGTCGAGACGTTCTTCGTCGTCTGCGATGTCGTGGTCGACGCGGTTGAAGAAACCCATGCCACTGTGGCCGTGTCCCTTCTTTGACTTTTGCATCGTCTTGTCGAGCCAGCAGTGCTCGTACGTGTACTCTCCCGCGTCGAGGCTGATACACTTGCCCTTGAGGGCGCGGAAGATTCCCTCGGGGCCGTAGTCCTTGTCGAGGTCTGCCTGCTCTGACTCGAGCGACTTGGCCTTCTTCTCGAGGTCTCTGTCTGCAGCTGCGAGGGCTTCGCGGGCGGCGCGGACGAGGGTGGATTCTTGGCCAGGGGCTGTGTTGTCGGCGAGGAGGCCGTTTGTGACGAGCCAGACGCGGAGGGAGTCGAGGGTACCGTGGAGAAGGGAGCGGGCGAAGGATGGGAGGTAGGCTTCGAAGTTGTAGACTGGACATGTTAGTGATGATCTTGTAGATAGGGGTTGTGTGACTTACTGATGTCAGTGTCGCTGCCGTCAACCTCCTCAAACTCCTTCCAGTTAACGCCATTACTCTCACTATCCTCCCTGAGGACACTCAAGAGATCAGCGTCATTAACGTCTTGCCTCTGACTCTTCTCAGATTCGACACGAGCCGAGTAGTCCTCAAAAGACCTAATGGCAGACTTGACACCCTCGTCGTTGAAGTTGGGGTTATACTCGGACTTGAACTTTGTAAGCAGCTCCTCCAGCTCACCGACTCGGTCCTTGAGCGCGTCGCGCTGGTCGACGACGTTGTTGAGTGTATCCCTGAGCTCGTTGACGCGTGCCTTGGCCAATCCGACGAGAACACCCAGCTTTCCACCGCTGCCTTCGCCGCGGACGACCTTGCCCTTTTCCTCTTGCTCGACTTCGCGGTGCTTCTTGGCTAGCTCTTCTCTCTTGGCTTCGAGGTTGGCAATCTCCTTCTTGAGGTCGATGACCTTGGCTTCGACCTGTTGACGGAGAGATTGAGCTTCCTTGATGAGAACGTCTCGTTGCTCGGCTGCCTTTTCCATATTCTTTCGCTTCTCTTCTTCTAACCTCCTGTATTCCTTTCCAATCTCGGCACATCGGTTCTCGCACTTGACACCGCCTACACCACCATACTCCTCGGTGCCATCACAGCAGATATCGTAATCGCACACGCCATCATTGACGTAACTAAAAGGCACATACATGCCAATGTGACCCTCATTGGCACACCAGAAGCCAGGAAGAGCATTAGTGGTGTTGGTCGTGCCAGACACGGAACCTTCAAGGGGCTGCTCGGGGGAGAGAGGATCGATGTTGGCGCAGGCAGCGGTGCCAGGTTCGTCGGAGCCGTCGGGGCAATCGCACGAGTTATCGTTGACCTGGCTCAAGCTCAGCTTGATGGCTGCGTTTGTGATGCAAGAGAAGGTCTCCTTGCCGTCGTAGTGAGCGGCGACTTGATAGCTGTTAGCTCAAAGCTTGTGGATAGCTTCAGGAGGAGAGTGTGTACATTCAGGGCCTACGCCTCTTGGCAGACTGCCAGCAGCGGCCAATGTAAAGGCGTAGATAGCGCTCAGCAGAGCTACAGAGCTTGGATGCTGCATTTTGTACGTGTCGAGGCTTTAAATGTTCAAATGATGAAGCTCTCGCTCTCGTTGAGAGTTGGAGTTTGGACAGGTCAGCCAGAAGGAGACGAGACCGACACCGACAAGGGAGAGGTACCCACTGAAACTAACCTAACTACAGGGGGCTTGACAACCCCTGGGCGGTAAATGTTCGGTGATGGATGGAATGATGGACCCACTGGAGGGGTGAGGGCACTAAAAGGTGGGGGATAAGAAAGAAAAAATGTTGCCCCTCCAAAGAAAACATCAAGAGTCACCAACTGAGAATATCGACACTCATTTATTCTACGGTTGTATTCAAAATGGCCCCTACAGATCAAGAAGCCATCAAGGCCCTTAGCACACTCGTCGAAACAGCTAGAACCCTCCTCAAACAACTCCAGTCTGTCCTCACCGAGATCCAACGAAACCCATCCTCCTCGTCCACGTCAGATTCTCCCTCTTCAGACATCGACGCCCTAGCTCTCGCCCGCGACTCGTCTTCCCTCATCCGAGCCCACGGGACAAAGATTTCTCTCCTCGTCATCAACGAACCATTTACACCGAGTGCCGTGGCCACCGTTATTCGAGAACTCGTCAAGGGTCCTATCCCCGGTTTGGCGAGTGCCGCACAGGCATGCGAGACGAACCTATACACTGCTGTTGTTCGGAAAGAGCTTGCTTATAGAGCACAAAATGTTCTAGCTGAGCTAGAAAAGCTACTGCAGAGGGTTCCTAAGGATGGCAAGGTTCTCTCTGGTGGAAACAGAGATGGCGGAAAGGGCAGTCTCGCTCTGACGGGTATGCTCTGGTCAGCTTGCGACGATGTCATTGGTTTGGCTACCATGGGCGTGGGAGGCTTCTTTGTCAAGAAGGCTGAACAATGGAGAGATACACTCAAGGATGTCATGGAGGAGATGAAGGAATGGGGAGACGAGGAACCAGATGACGACGAAGACGAAGATGAGGTGGACGACCTGGCAGATCAACTCGGCGACGCCTCCATCTCGAAGCAAGACATGCTCGACGACCTAATGAGCTCAGGAGGAACAATCCCCAAGTCAGACCCCGACAAGATCCGTCCCCGTCTCGACTCAACTCTCAAGCGTCTCCGAATGATTGTCCTCCTATATCAAGCCATCTCCAAGCGCCGCTTCAAGAAACTCCCCAAGGATACCACGAAATCCGACATGCCCCAGCGACTAGACAAGACGGCAAATGTGCTAGAAGGGCTACCGGACGAGTTTGGAGATTTGGCTGGTGCATTCTATGATCTTGATCCTGAAGAGATTGATAGGCTTATGGAGGAGTGCTTTAACAGTGCTGCTGGGGTTGGTGAAGTGCTTAAGTTGGGATGGCAGGGTGAAAAGGATGAGTTTACGGATTGGATAGACAAGTTTCAAGTTGAAGTCAAGAAGACATGACATCTTTTTTGTCTAAAAATACAAGAATATTAAGACGACCCAGTCTCACGAAAGTATACACACAGCTTTAAACCAGGCAAGACATTTAAAGTCCAATAGCCAAAGAGTTAAAGTTGAGGTATCCCGTCGAAGGCATATTAGTAGTAATAGCGCCTCCGACAACACTTCGATCTCCCATCTGGAGCGTGACCTCGCCGAGACTGCCATCAAAGGGGACTTCAAAATAGCTCGCCCTGGTACCGGTGCCGTTGGCGATGAACCTCTCCTCTCGAGAGTCTCCGATCTTGATGAGGACTTCTTCTTCGCCGGTTGTGATGGCTACGACGCTGACGACGTCTTTGGCGCCGACGCTTGCGCTCTCGGTACCGTCTTGGCCCCAGACGGTGCCTCCATCGGAACCAAGGGTAGCGGATGTGGTTCTATACCAAGCAACAGCCGTCTCTCCATTGGGAAGAGGCACGTCAGGAGATCCAGCCTTGTAAGCCTGAATGAAATAAGGCAGCAGAGAGCGCAGAGCAGAGTGCTCATATCCATCGACATAAACCTCTGCACCACGAACAATCTGCGAAGGAACAATATCCGCAATATAGCTCGACTCGCTGAAATCGTTCCAGGTGATGATCTCGATGGCATCGGGGAGGACGTCGAGAACTTGGAGCCAACGGTCGTACCAGAGGGATTCGCTGGAAGAATACCAGTTCTTGCCCCATTCCGCAAGGTCTTGTACTTTGTTAGTTGTGTTTGATGACGAGGGGTTAGGGACAGATACTTACTGACGTAGAATGAAGGGCTAACTCCCATCATGAAGGGCTTATCTCCAAGGACAGACTTGTATTCGTGGTCTTCGTCGGCTGTCATCTTTGTTTGTCCAGCCGCAGGCCAAGCATTCCACGAAACTGTACTCATTAGCATAAACCCAACCCCCCTTTCAACAAACACTTACAAGCTCCATCAACAATGCTCAACTTGTCCTTCAACCCACCAGGTCCAATACTGCTCCAATCTGGCACCAAAAAGATACCCCCAGTCCCCTGCCTGACACTCCCCCACTGATCCGCCCACCCAGCACCCTCAAAAGTACTAACAAGCGGCCTCTCATCCGTCTTGATCTGCGCCGGCGAGTCCTTGAAAGTATTGATAAGATCAACAACGGCGGCAGAATCGAAAGAAGCCGTCTGCATGTCAAACGAGAGGAAAAGACCAAAAGAAGCGGCCTCGGCGGCTGCGTAGGCTTGGTGGAGCTGGGTCAAGGTCCATGTGTCTGTGCCGATGTTGAGGGCGAAACCGTCGATTCCGACTGCTTGGGCGTCGGAAATGTCCTTTTGCCATTGTTCGGGTGATTGCCCGTCGGTGAGACCGACCTAGACATTGTTAGACGTGTGAAATATTAGCTGGAGCAGTGGTAAATACCATGTAATGGGCGTAGACCTGGCGAGACATGGTGGGCTGTGGGGTACACATGGATAACAGAAGAAAGAGTTGAAAAGAATCCTGCGTTGTAAAGCAAAAAGAGTGACTGAACCAAATAAGAACCATTCAAGAGACCTTCAACTCTTCTATATCTCTTACCCAAACAAGGATACCCAAAATCTCACATCAGCCTTGGCCCTCAAGCGGAAACAGTCGAATTTCGCTTCATCGTTCCATGTCCTCGCTTGTGAAACTTCACTCCGGGGGCCCTTCAATCTCGGGGCCGAACACAGGGATCATGGGCCAATTGCGACAACTCTTGGCATAACTCGTACCTTGGCGAACTGGCATAGGCAAGATGACATCAGCTGAAGGATTCGAAACGTAGGATTAAAAGTCTTGGAACTGGGGGATTTGGGCCTAATTCAGGGTTCGTATGTCGTCCCATTGAATGTGTGTGCATTGACTTGGCCAATCCCACCAGCCCCTCGCGAGGCCAAACTGGTGTGACAAGAATATTAACCCCAAATTGAGAAGAATTAACCCCAAATTGAGAGGATTCGATGCAAAATAGGAAACTCAAGTTCCACATGTTGCAATTTCGACCTTGCCCTATGTAGATCATTAGTCAAGTCAAGGCCATCTGTTCCTCTGTTCCTGCATGACAGGTTCCATCACCAACTTCACATCGAAACAAGTGTCGCTAAATCAAGTTTTCATGGCACAAATATTACATGCCCGCTACCTGCCCACCCTCGGCATGCCCTTCCTTTGCTTGTCGTATACAAAATACATACTATTCATCCGTCGTTGACTGTCTACTCACCGATTCATCTCTGTACAATCCCGCACGACTTGACTCCACTTGTGCTTACTGTCGAATCTCGCCTAGTTGACCGCCTTGTTCGTTTATTGTGCCAGCGTTGCCACTGTCGGGTGTCCAAGCTGCTTGTCCTCTGCCTCGTTATCATTCGTGGGTGCTGGCGTTTCCGGTGTAATGGTCAACGCAGGTGGGCAGAGAGAGCCCGTGTATACCTCCGTCTTGGGAGCTTGCCCACCCTCCTCCACATGTTCTATATCCGCGTCCTCCTTATCATCTTCCTTCACCTGGGATAGTGGTCGTGGGTGTGGAGCTACACCGCTACCAGGAGACTCCGTGTCGTCACCATCGCGCCGAACAGACCCATCTTCGAGATTGGCCCCGACCATCTGAGCCAAGCTGCTAAAGTTGAACATGGGCTCAGCTCCAGCGCTTCCCGCATCGCGATCTCCATCGTCACTGTAGGCGCCAAGGCTCAGTCCACTAGACCGAGGGTTTCCATCGGCGCCTGTGTATCCCGGCCCAGCGTAGCTACCGGCAGGGCTGTCCGCAATAGACGATCCGACCGAGGAAGCGTTGCTCATCTGTCTAAGATGCGATCCTCCTCGGGGAGGTGCTGATGGAAGAGGAAGAGAGCTGGAGGATGACGTCGGTCCGGTGTGAGATTCCTGGGGACCTCGATCAACTCCTTTGCCCTTTCCTGCGTTCTCGTCCTTGGCTCTGGTTTCCGCTGGTGTTTCGGGAGTGCTGGATGCTTGCGATGCCCTCGAGACTGTAGCCTCCATCCTCAAGTTGCTGGCAGTACTATTGCCACGTCGTCGACCCAGACCCAAAGACAGACTGCTTCCACTTGCACCGCTGGCGCTGCCACCATATGGATGAGCACCAGCCTTCTTGGCTGCTTTCCGCTCTTCCTTCTCTCGCTTCTTTGCCTCCTTTCGTATAGCCTTTTCTTCCTTGCGCTTGCGTTCCTCTTCCGCAGCCAAAGAAAGACGAACGGCTTCCATAAACATCATTTCTTCAAGTTCGTCCATCCTATTGCGTCGAGCTCCGGGAATGCTCCTAGATGAGTCCCTAACACCAGGCTCTGGTCCCTCGGTCGCGTCGATCTGAGAGTCCTCCTGGCTCTGGTTCTGGGTGCTTCCACTGGCATTGTTATTGCTTCCAGTGTTCCTCCTGCTGAAACGTCCAGGTCTCAGTATCGATCTCTGCTCATTTCCACCCATAAGAAAAGCGGCGGTGTGAAGCGCGGTGGCGGCAGCGGCTCTACGGGCCTGGTGATTTCTAGCCGATGCCAGCTTTGCTGCCCAGTCAGGCCGTACGCGATCTGTAGTGATGACATTTGGCGCATTCGCAGACAAACTATGTGTGCGCCTGCGACCGGTTGGCGCCGGCGAGGTTGGGGGAAGTGTACTATTCAATGAGCTCTGGGACGACATGGCCGTGCCGTACGGAAGGTTGCCATGCATGGTATTGTAGACGAGGCCACGGCGGAACGGGGGAGGATCGTACGTGACGCCAAACTCTGGCTGCTGGCAGTATGGGCACGACGATGGTTCCGAAGTAAGCATCTCTGGGGGGTCGTCGGGTGTAATACCCTGAGTAGGGTCTCTGGCCTCGCCGTTGGGGTGATGCTCGGGAAGATGAGGGTCTGCGCGCTTGATCTGTACAAAGCATTCACTGCAGATAGGTTGATCACAGCATCGCGTGTGGTTAAGATAAGGGGGGTAAGAAAGGAAGCAGATGGGACAGTCGTCAGCATCCTTATACAAAAAGACCTCGAGCGGCTGGCCGTTAACAAAGGGATCGTGAGGTAGAGTCACTTCCTTGGGTGATAGATCCGTCGACGAGGCGTTGCGAGATCCCACACTCAGGGCAGCGGCGAGCGCCTTTGCTCGAGGCTTGAACGGAGAGCTCGACTTGTTTGGCCCGGCCGATACGGGGGATGGGAGTCCTGATCCAGCATTAGATCCGCTACGATCCGATGCCACGGAAAGCGTTCGAGGCCCCATGGGCACCATAAGGTTCTGGCTCGAGGCTGATGGATGCTCCACGGGAGGAGGCGGCTGTGGTATCAAGTCCGGATCGGGAGGCGCATCGGCGGCGGGGATCGGAAGGCCGCGGGCAGCGGCAATCAGCTGGTGTTCAGTCCAGCTAGGAGACCAATCGTTGAGACCTTGCCAAAAGGGCGCAAGCTTTCTCTCAATCTAGAGTACAGCTGTCAGCATGATAACGATTATTGTAGTAGCGGTAAGAAATACCTGCAGTTGCCTCACAACAGGCTTGCTGAAATCTTCTGTTCCCGTGTAGGTGCCCAATGTGACCAGATAACCTCCATCGATGTGCTCCTCGCGCATACTGCGCTCACGTTCCTTGGCTCGCGCAACCCGCTCTCTTTCAAGTCTTCTCGCCTCGCGTTCTTGCTTAGTCTCGCGACGTTCAAAAGGAACATCCTGTCTTTCGCGGGAGGAGCCAGCGCCAATACCAAAGATCTCTGCCCTACTCATGCGTCTTCGTGAAGCTGTCCCCGACTCCCTCATGTTCATGTATTCCCGGACTGAGGGATCTCCAGGCGTTGAATGGCGCCGACCGGGATCACCCTCAGGCCGGGCCTCTTTTGTACTCGAGTTACCCATGATGAATGCTGGGAGGACGGCGGCGGCTGCTCGAGGTTAGCCGGATGGCGCGATTGCGCACACGAGCCGCTGGTCTTTATACGGCGGTGTTGGGGACCAAGGCGGTGATTGTCGTGTGTCGCTGTGTGTGACAAATAACAAAGAATCGTCGTCGAATAACGGGGTTGCAAAATGGATGCGGTGAATCTATGTTGATGGCCAGAAGAGAAGTAGAGTTCTGCCACGAAAGAGTGCACTGAGCGATATGGACAGAAAAGGCCCGTCTCGATCGGCGGCCGGCTGTCCCGCGATGGGTGGAAATGGGGGAGGGGCGTCAGACGACGGGGGTCGTCCCGGAGGGCATTTCGCTTGGGGCGGGAGGGGAGGCTATCGTAGATGGAGAAGGTGGTATGCGACAGCGATGCAGGTACGGATACGGGGTAGCGGGCTCAAAGAGGAGCTTTGTCGATGAAGGTCTGTATCGTCTTCTCCCGTGATAACGGCGGGAGGATGTTTGACGGCTGGAGGGGACGGACGGGCGTATCGTGTTGTCAGTGGTGACTACTGTGGATTAGACTAGACTGGAGGCTGGGCCCACGGCGTAGCACCAGCCGAGACACGGAGCACGGGATAGGATAGGCTAGTTAGGTGCTGTAGCTGCCCGGAGCTGATAAAAGGTGGCCCCTGTCCTCTTCTGTCGTGCTGTGCGTTGGTCGACAAGAGTGGCCGGCCAGAATCGATGGCTGGCTGGGCTGGGTCTGGATTAGCTAGGGTGCTGGAGCCCGTGAGCCAGGCGGGCGGGTAAATGGTGAATACCTGGAGGCGGGGTTGACGAGGCAGGTACACTGTGAGGAAGCGATTGCGAATGAATGCTTAATGGTGATGATTGGCGATGGACAGCCAAAAGGTCTGATGTTGATGTCGACGTCAAGTTTGTTGACTGAGGGAAGCATCGAGGGCCGAGGTGAGGAATGGCTTTCTCCATGGATGAACCGGAGCCGACGGGATGGGGACGGGGACGGATTGGGGAACCTGACCTCACCTAAGCTTTCTCTGCCCATCTCGCAGCTCCATGCATGGAGACAGAATGGAACCTACAGTGGAGGCTACTGTACCAGTGGCAGTGGGCGGCGTCGTAATCAATCGACGTGCTAATGGAAACTTTCAGGTTCTTCCCCTCAAGCCCAGCGGGGTATTCTGGCGCCATCACAAGTAATTGGCCATCTACTGTATCCCGATGGGGACAGTACCTGGAATACCTGCAGCAAGCCTCAATATGATACCCGGTCACCGTGAACATGAACAATTGCTCACCGTGCTCGGTTTCAATCCTAAACTCATCATGCTCGTACTCGGACCTAGCTATTCCCTGCTCTTTCACGCATAAGAAGCCCAAGCTTTGGCCAGCAAACCATAGTATCCCAGCGTCATGGATTAAACAAGCTGTCACTCATACACCACACCAACTTGGAACAACCTCCAATCTTTCCAATCATCAAGACTCCGGCAAATTCCTCGTTTCACATTCTCTTTCCAATCTTGTTCACAACAAAGCCTCGTATTCTTCCTATTGCTCCCGAACGTGTGTGATCTTTCAGCCTATTCCCACCGATATCAACATCACGCGACCGTTCAAAATACACCCTCCGAGGCTTCCGATGACCTAACCTCCCGAGCCTTGATTACTCTTCAACAGGTTTCCAGATATGGACGAGCATTGCCGCGTCATCTTCAAGCGGGACAGCTGTTTCGAATGCAACAAGACCACGTTTGCTGTCATCCATGTTGGCATATAGTGGCTTGGCTCCTCGCCAAGACGACGACGATCCAATGATACACCTGGCATGGTCATATACTCTAGAACATTATCAGAACTTGCTCCATTATGCCTTAGATAGTCTATCCTGCACGCATATCCATTGCCTTGAAACTCCCAATCAACGATCTCTATCCATTCGTAGCATCATCACTCCGTGGTATCACCTAACTCCCAAGTCTATACTGAACGCCTCTATCTTGTTGGTGCCCAAGCCTGCAACCAATCCCTCATCTTATCCATGTTACCCTTCTCTGCTTCGCCCGCAGCGATGCACCAGTCCAGATCCCAGACGCCTTCACTGGACATCATCTCTGCAAGCTTGCGACTCCTCTGACTTGTCTCATCGGCGCAAAAGTATAGCGGCTCGTCCATATTCGGAATGCTAGCGAGAAGCGGCTTCACCAAAGGTAAAACCTCCCTCGCACTTGAAGGCTTGGGATCGAGTCCTGCGTTGGCTCGTCCTGTCTTACACCACGAGTTTGCGCAGTGAGCCTTGCCACATCCCGTCATGAGCTGGCCAAGATATCGTCTCTCAATTCGTCGCCGTAGCGCCTTTCCCTCTGGGTCGTGCATGCTCACGTATAGAGGGCCAAAGCAGATCGAGCAGAGCCCAATGTCGTTTTGGGCTTGCTCAGTTGAAGCTGCCTGCCTGACCTGGCCCCTTGGACCAACGCCAAACATTGTTCTCCCACAGTTGGCATTGCGGCAGATAGGCGGGTTCAGTCGAGACACCTTGTCAAGCTCGTGATGCTTGAGGTGTGTCTCCATATCTTTAAGTCGAACAATCTTATCGCAAAGGTGGCATTCCGTTGTTCGAGTGCCATCTGCCAACTCATGCGCTGTCAGCCCGGAGAGCACCACCTCCGGGCTGGGATTGAAAGGGTCGCCTTCTTGGGGAACCTCGAGGTGACAGAATCGGCAGAGAATGAGTTTTCCGGGGCACACGCTTGTCTGATGTCTTGCCAAGTCGGCCAGCGAATTGGTCGAGAACTCGCAGTGAGGACATTGACGTTGCGTGTGAAAGACGTCGTCGTGTTTCGCTCTGCTACGTGTTGAGTTCCCAAACGCCTCGTCCTTCTCGCAGTGCCAGTGCGCTTCCCATTCCGGGGAACCCTTCTTGAAAACCGACTTGCAGCCTGGACACACGATATTGTTTCTTCGGCAGAAGCTTTCATGAAGAACCATTGTTCGCTTGGGGATGTATTGTAAACAGTTGCTGCATTGAACATCCTCAGGAGAGTGCTCCTGTCCGTTGGCCCCGTTAGACCTAGACTGCTCATCTGGCAAGTTGGCGCTGGCTCGTAATGAGTATTCAAGTGCCTGTGTAGAGCTCTCCCCGGCGTCTAGATGTTTATAGCCATGGACGGATATCAAGATCTGCTCAGCCCCCTCAAGTTCGACGTTGGTAGGGCTTATCACGATCGTCTTCTTTCCATTCGTCGCTGGCGAAAAGTCGCCAAACACATGAGCTGTTTCTCGCGGGGGCGCTCGCTGTCGGGAAGACTTGGGTGTGATAAAAACATCAAGCGCATCCTCGTCCTCGCTGGTACTCAACTCAATGACGAGAGGTTGAGATCGGTTCCATGATGGTAGGGTATAGTCGACGTATTCGCCCTCAAGTACCTGCCCATCGACTGGCTTCCATATGTCAATATCTCCGCCTGAAGAGCTACCGCCTGATGTCCCTCGTTGTGTTGACATGATGCGTCTCAACGTCTCCCGGGCCTGCTCTTCATCCAAAGCTTCAATGTCGACCTCGAGGTCCGTATCCACCACACAGATGCCATCTCCCTCAGGAGCAACCTTGTCCACGAGCAGCTTGAACTCCTCACCACGTGCGCCCTTCACTGTCAACATGGCGCCTGTGCTGAGTGTAGTAAAGTTCTCTCTGAGCTGTCGTTCGAGTAGTGGCTTCCAATCATCCGGATTGTACCCCGCCTCCAAGGGTCTGAGTCGCACATAGGTGCCCTTGGGAAGTTGTCGCGCCTCAACCTTGATTTGGATGCCGTCGACATCCATGCTTCCACCTTCGAAAAGGGCCGGGTCCTTTTCAATAGACTCATCCGCTTGGCTGAGCGATAAGAAATCCTCCTCTTGCACTTCGAGAGCTTCTGCCAACCAAGAGCTCAACCCCAGAGTTCCCTCGGAAGCCGAAAACTCCCTGATACCCGCAAAGACGGCATTATTGTTCTTCGGATTGACGAGACGGAACATAAGGGGATTTGGTAGTTGCTGTGCGCTATCGGCATCGCTTCTTGATGCTGTGGAAAAAGACCAAGGGTCTGATCGGCTCGAGGTATTGGAAGGTCGGGATTGCGCTGCAGCAAGCAGCTGTTCGAGGGCGGACTGAGGGAGGAGGATCTTGTCGCCTCTGAGATTCTTGGTCGCTACAGCTGACGGATGAACGACAGGGAACGCGCCCGACCAGCGCAAGGGAGCTGATTCCTCCATCGTGAGGTCGGTTGCAGGAAATGGCAAGAAACTTGAAGAGGCAATGATCGGTTGGCGGGGTCTAGCTTGAAGATAGTGGAGAGAAGAGACAAGAGGCAAGTCAAGATGTTAATTAGAGAATCTGCATCTCATGCGACGACTGTTGATAAAAATGAGAAAGTACCTCCGACATGTTTGCTATAAAGGTCGTACATGAGTTACATACTCGTCCAACAATTAAAAACGACGATGCTCAGTCAGCGGATTCGGTGACGTTCTTCCAGCATCGTCTGGAAGCTGAACCGTGACGACCAGGCAGCCAAGCAACTCGAATTGCCTTACATAATCTTCCGTCTCGGCTTGTCTTGTCAGCGGATGCGGACTAACAAATATCCGAAGTCTCATGCCTTCAACCCCAGGTTTCATGCGACACTAACAATATTGTGCATCACGATGCCGGCTCAACATCCAGCCAGCTTCCGGTCATGCATGCGAGACGAGGTCTTGGCAGCGGGCGGCAAGCATCGACAGAAACGGCATGGTGTCATGAGATTCCCCTAAAAGGGAATTACAACCCCAAGGACAACGTGCGCAACAAACAATATCCAGTTCGAGATAAACTACGCCCAGACAAAACGCACACGCAGCATCTCATCTCACTAATAAACTAATCGGCGAGATACAACAACACGGGCCCGGGAAGAAACCCGGCCCAACCACGTTGGTGCAGCTAGGGGCTTTGACTTGACGGTATGGCGCGCCAGGGACCGTCGCCACGCAATCTCATGCTGGCAAATACTCGGTGGTATCCAGGAGTCGAGGTCTTGGCATTCTGTGCGGGCAATGTAAGGTAAGGTGTCCTTCGCTTTACTTGCCGATCGCAGACTATCTCCGAGTTCACCGCTCTCTTCGTCTCGCGGGATGCCGATTTCACGGCGTCTTTTGTTTGAGATGGATTCGTTCGCATGTGTGATGTCCCCCCACTGGGGACAGAGGCGGCTAAATGCAGCGAGCCTAGGTCATGATGGCTGGCTAAAGAAGATGGATGGCACTGCCGGCACGCCTCTCCGAGTGACAACAACGACGGGGAGTTTGCAATGCACGGAACGTGGAGAAGAGATTGGCGGCGGCAGGTCGAAGCACAGCAGAAACACGAGCCAGCTCATCTAAGTCACATCTCACCTATCTGGCCTATCCATCCCTTGCAAGATCCGCGACTTGTTTGGACGCAGAAAGCACAGCAAAGGCCATCATGAGGCTTTAGACGCTGTCTTATCCTGGCCCCACCCGCCCGGGCTTGGTACGATCTGCGAGCGGACCCCCCAGATTCTGGTACGTTGATCAGGTCAAGCTTGTCGAGGTCCTGGACCTGAATTCCCAGGGAGCGAGCTTGAGCCTGGGATAGAGCAGCCAGCCTGCAGTAGGGACCAGCCTACAGCCTGGCCTCTGTGACCACCCATCCCTCGCATTACAGGTAGGATCGCGGACATGTGACACAACCAGCCCGCCCTGCCCATCCTGTATCCAACCATGACAAGAGGTCGTCACCACTTGTTGTGTTTTTTCCCCTCACCGCGGAGGTGCTTTTGATGTTTCCATGATTCCCCCATCTTACAAGGTCCGTCACAGCAAGCTTGCACAGCATCCCGAAGGGGCCGAAAGGGGGACCGGGGGGGTGTTGCACTTGACAGCCTCAAAAAGTAGGGGACTGACAAGGGCTCTAAGCTTTAGCAGGTAAACGAACGAAACGTTGGAACAGACAGGCGGACAAAGGAAGCCGGGCATGGTTCTTGCAGCGTCATTGCATTACGTCTTGAGCCCCCATTCGCCTAGTCGCCCCCCAAAAAGACCAGAAGCTCACTCGAATGGTGCGCCTGAGGGGAGGGGGGGGGACCTCCTACCTAAGCGGAGCTACCGCTTGCGAACACGGGCCTGCCAGCGATAAGATGGGATCCAGCTGGAGCTGGTGATGCCATCTTGTCAAGACATCAGGCCGGCCAGATTTCAGGTCGGCCATTCATCAAACATGACAAGAGTCGCTAGTCGACTAGGGTTCGTGACTCGACTCGACAGACACACGCCTCTCCACTCGCAAGCTTCTCTTGACGGGCCGATCCCTCACCTATGTTGAACCGCCCGGCCCCCCCTTTAACCTGGTTCTTGTCTTTGGTTGAGGTCCGTCCTTGTGCTGTGTTGTGCTGCCTCAGCAAGCATATCTGACTTGTGTCCGGTCCGGCCGGCTGCGCTCTACCGTGTCTCTGACGGGGGAGAGAGAGTGGGGGGCTCAACAACAAGACCTCTCAGGTGGCCGTGGTGGATGATGATGAGCTCACACACATTGGATAAACCGTCTATCGCTTCCCAAGATGGTTGCCAGCAAAAATGCCCCAAGCTTTCACACAGCACAGCTTCCAAACAGCCTTTGTAATGCCAATGCATCATCCATCCCCGATACTGGGTACACCCTCCCCTCCCTTCGCCTCCCTCAATAGGGACAATCCCAACAGCGCAGCGCAGAACCTAGCTTCGCCAATCCAATCTCATCTCATCCCATCCCGACCTGTCCTATCCCATGCCCATCCCACACCCAGACAGGGCATCTTCCCCCAGACGAAACCATGTCTGGAAAGGAAGCTTTGGTTCCAGCGAATCGTTGCCGCCCTGGCCGCTGCGCATGGGCTTGTGCTTGGTGCTCCCGGACAAATCTGTCTTATTAGTCCGCCTCATGGGTTGATATCTTTAAACAGCCTCGTCCTCCTCGAACGTTGTTGTTCTTGTTTCTTCCTCTTGTCTTCATCCTCCCCCCCTTCCCTTCATTAGCCCTCCTTGCCAGTTGGGCTGTCCTTCATTAATCCTTCCCCCCGTGATTGTCCATGAGATTCTGGTCAGCCTGACATGAGCCAAGTTATTGTCGACCACGAAACGCGCGTAGAGATCCTCCAGATCCGACCCAAGGGCTTGACCCTCTTCGACGCTCTGTACAACTCCCTCGTTCTCAGGAACACGCTGCCCTATCTCCCCGTGTCTGGCCTGCTGAACCTTGCCGCCACCTGCCGCGACCTCCGGTGCCTCATCTACCAGACGCCTGGCGTATTTCGTCACCTCGACCTCACGCGGGTTAAGACGGCGCATTTCGGCACCACCAACACCGAAGCTGAGCGTAGTCTTTCTGTTTGGCGCAATGTGCAGCTCTCCGAGTACTTGACTGAGGATGAGTGAGTCTCTTTCTCCATCATGAGCTATCTGACCCCCTGTCGCTGGCGCTGCGACCACTTTAATGACCCGCTAGCTAACTGACGATTCCCACTTACAGCTTCTACGCCGGGCCCTTGAGGGGCATCTTTTCGACGCTCAAGCAGCGAGACATTCTCCGCGATGTTCAATCTCTGATCCTCGACGGCCTCTCGGTCACGGCCGAGCTCTGCCACGAGATCATCAACGACCCGACTTACAGCGTGCGCATGCTCTCGATCCGCGATGTCAAGAACCTGAACCACGGCAAGCTGCGCGCCGCGCTGGCTTATGCCTGTCGCAGCACCCGCCCAGAGGGTGCCCCGCGACTCAAGGCTCTGTACATCTTTGGTTCCAAGGAGCCTGCGACGCCTCTACTCCACGACGCCGACACTACCAAGATGTCGGTTGGGGAAGGTTGGAACCACAAGAGCCACAAGGCACTGAGCGCATCTCTTGAGGGAGAGGCCGACGCCTGGTGGTCTCGTAAGGGTCGAATGCTCAGCAATGGCATTGACGCAGACTGGGCGCAATGCCTTCTAGCATGCCAAGGTCTCATCTCCTTTGATGCCGTGCTGTGCCAGGGCCCACGCCACAGCAACTCGCCAGCCTTTGGCAAGATGCATCTGCGATATGCCTGCAACCCTGCCATCGCCACCTTTGCGGTTGGCGGTTGCGCGTCCTGTGGCAAGGCGCCCGAGGGGCTCATGAACACTGAGACAACCCATCCTTCAGCACTGCCGCTGCTGTCTCCGCCGCCGATCCTCTCATCGTCTGTGCAGGCGGCCACTGCGCCCCGGCCCGGAGGCCAGCCCTTTGCAGCGCGATGCGCCGACTGCCTTAGGGACAGGTTCTGCGTGACGTGCAACAAGTGGTGGTGCGAGACGTGCTACGAACCATTTGGCCATTCTCACGGCGTGGGCATGCATGAACCGAGCGTCACGATTGTTGAGTATGACGGAAGCTGGAACTCGCTGGACCAAGTGGAGCCGGCGCCAGCAACAATGACCAAAGCCAAGGTACGAGACGGTCTTTGTAGAACCTGCACCATGGACGTAGGATCATCGACCTGAAGGAGCGAGCACGCACCGTCATTCGCATTGCACGGGGAACCGGCCGAATCAACTGCCGTAATCCACTGGCGAAAGAAATTGTATGCATCTGCTCTAAGGTGGTGATTCCGAGACGAGCAATACTCCATCTCCTTTGTCTACTGTTGTGACATGTTTGCTGACCAGAAACATAGGCCCGCGTCTCACGAAGCTGCTGGGAATGCGGCATGAATGTTTGTTTCTCCTCTGCCCATCGTTATCTAACAAAGCTGACCTTGACGATAGTGCGATGACTGCATCGAGCGCACGCAAAAGATCTGCAGGAAGTGCTGCGGCGGATACTGCCTCACGCACAACGAGGGTTCCTCGTCGTCTTTCGTAAGTTGATCCTTGATGTCGCATTCTAGAATCGTACGCTAACTTCCTTTATAGTGTGATTGTATGTAACTCGGTCCCGCTTGACCCCCCTTGACTTGTTTACTGACCGACTGATTAGGGTGCTTCTCACGAGGTCGAGGCCTCACGCGCGTCTAGGCCCTCAGGGTGAAACCTCAGTCAACGACCGCTGCAGCGGTGAAAATGCGCGCTCGGCCCCATGCGTTGGTTGTTTGCTGCTGTATCAGCCAGCGAGCGACAGGCGCGTGAGCCATCATCACGGACAAGGGACCTGGACCTGCAAGTCTGACAGGGCTGAGCTGGACAAGCAGATACATCTCCGTCCGTCACACCACTCACGGAGATTTATGTTTTGGAACCTGGAACGGTTTTCTGTTGTTCCCTGGTCTGAATAAGCTAGGGGGTTTGTCTATGCTCAAGGAAAACACGGACATCTCGGAAGCGCGATCCCTGGAATATGGGGGCGTGGTTCTAGATTGCGCCTTTGGATAAGGGGAGGATCTTGATACCCACGGGTCATTGTTTGTGGACTATTAATGGTCGGGCGCATTGAGGGCATGGCTGAGTGAACACATGCTGGGAGTTTTCTTTTGGTGGTGCACGACATGTTTTTGTTATTGCTTTACTTTTTGGTATGAATGACGGTATGGCTGGAATATGGTATTCTTTTGATGGGACTTGAGAAACATGGGTTTCTGGAGTCAAGGAGCAAACAGGATGGGATGGATGAAACTCGCCTCTTTTCAGATACTCACCACTATTCGTTTGGTAATTGGACAAGTCCCCCCTTTGGTATGAGATTGTATCGTATGATTGTCTCCGTGATCTTCGGGTTTAAGGAAGTGCAATGGTTGACACTTGATATCTTGTGAAAGTCCCATCTGGCGTCATCAGTGGTCCCAGATATGGGGTGATGCTATTCCAAGCCCCCCCGCTTGGCCATCGACGGAAGAGGATAGTCCGACGAGCGGGCAATAGAACGGAGATGGATGACCGACGGGTGTGTTTGTTCAGATGATCCATGCAGTCATCGAGGTCATCTGGTCGTTTCGAAGCTGGCCTAATATTTTTCTTTTCGAATTGGAGAACTTGTTCTTTTTCTTTCCCCCTCCATTTTTCTAGTGTTATCGCCGTTCAAAATGTCACGCACACGCTCTGGAATCATTGGCAACCTGCTGTCGACGATGGCGCAAGTGCTTGACTCGATTACGCACTTGAACTAATTCTAGACTGGGCCGGACCCTCGGAATCCCGTTTCGTCTCTGGTCATGATTCATCACAAAGACACAAGGAAAAATGCGATATTCCGCGATCGCGCTTAATTGCGGCGGATCGGATCGGGATGCAGCAAGAGTGAGGCTAATATGTGAACCCTTGAGAGAGCTGACAAACACAGGAGGACCCCTTATTTTGATGTCTTTTCTTTCTATCTTGTAGAGAGAGTTTCGTTCAACTCTCAATTGTCTTCTCTTGTCCTTTCCCGATATCGCCGAGCACTCCCCGAAGCTCGAGTCTCTCTCGTGAATTTCTCTCGGGCTTCTCCACAAGCCGACCCGCGCCGATTACCTTTATCGGAAGGACCCTGAGAGACCCAAACCGAAATTCTCGCTCTTTGCGATACCCTACCTCTCTCGTATATTCACCCTTGATCGTCATTGGCGATAGCTTCAGAATCAATGGCGACCCTGCGAAAACCCCTCTCCGATGTCCTGCCTCCTCTGATACTCGGCACGGCTACCTTCAACCACCAGTATCATCCCGATCCGGCGCACATGCCCTATACCGACATCGTCGGACGCGCGCTCGCTCACAACATCCTCGGCTTCGATACCTCGCCCTACTACGGCCCCTCCGAGATTCTTCTTGGTGATGCGCTGCGCAAGTTGACACCTCCGCCGCCGCGAGAGGGATACTTTCTCATTACAAAGGCCGGTCGCATCGCGAGCGACGAGTTTGACTACTCGCCTGCTTGGATCCGGTACAGTGTGTGTCGCAGTCTGGAACGACTGGGCACGCCGTACTTGGACTTGGTATACACACACGACGTCGAGTTTGTGTCGCCTGAGGAAGTCCTCGGTGCGGTCATGGAGCTGCGGCGGTTGAGGGATCAGGGCTTGATTCGATACGTGGGCATCAGTGGATATCCTGTCGATACGCTTGCCTCGCTGGCCGAGATGATTTTGCGCGAGACAGGAGAGCCGCTTGATGCTGTTCTATCGTATGGGCATTTCTGTGTTCAGAATAGCCAGCTGGGTGAGAAGGCTCTGCTGGAGAGGTTCAAGGATGCTGGGGTAGAATGCTTGTTGAATGCTAGCATGCTCAACATGGGACTGTTGACGACCCGTGGTGTTGATAACAGTCCCATGGCGACTTGGCATCCTGCTCCTGGAGAGCTTCGGCAGTTGTGCTCTAACCTGTCTGCCATTGCGCAACAAGAAGGCGAGCATCTGGAAGAGGTAGCCATTCGATGGGCGCTTGAGAACTGGGCGCGCGTAGGATCGCCATTCGGTACCAAGCTCAACCCAGGATCCTCAAGCCGTCTCGGCGTCAGCGTCATGGGTGTCTCAAGCGTCGACGAGCTGGAAGAGACATGGAACCTGTGGAGCAGCGTGGTAGGCCTCGCAGACGCTGAGGCCCAGCGCAGGGAGAAGATTGCTAGGATTGTAAAGGACAAGATGTGGCCAACTCTCGGGCGGTGGAAGGATTTCGAGTGGGAGAGCGGCGGGCCCAAGTTTGTCAATGCGAGGATCGAGATGGGGGTTGTTCCGAGGGATGGGACGGCTGAGAGGTGGCGGTTGATACCCAGCGTGTTGGATACGCTTAAGATTTAGGGAGAGCAGGGTTAATGAAATGACTGAATTGCTGCGTCTGTTTGTCTCTAGCTTGATGATCTCTAACGAGCGTGACTTGATCTTCGCGACGTGTTTGCGCAGTCGACTGCCTTAAGAGATGGCTAAGAAACAAGCTTAACATTTCGTTGGACAATCCAGGGTAGATCTGGAGATTATGTGGATCTGCACCATCGTATCTCGCATTCCCAGATTCCCATGGTCTCAACGCCACCTTGTAACTCCCGTGCAGATCCTCGGATCTTTAAGCAAACAGCCAATGTGGATGCGCTTGTGGATGCATCTCGTATTTCGCATTCAGGACGCGAATTCATGTGGATGGGTTCCCGGAAGATCAAGATGAAGAGTTGGAGATATAAGAGCAGACTGGTAGTTCTGGGTAAAGTGACATTATGAACCTGCAGAGCAATCAACTCCTCACTACCAACATGACTCTATTACAATCATTTACCTTTATCCTGTCTTTGACAGCTTCATTTGCTATGGCGAACTTGAAATGTCGTCCAGAAGGCCCTGTTCTTCCACGACCTACAGCCTTCGCTGAATCCGCCATCTTCAAAGACGCAGCAGCCAACCTAACAGACACCCTTGACGCTGCCGTCTCCGGTTCCATCACCGCAGGCTGGCCCGTAAATAATGTCTCTTTTTCGCTGGCCGTGATCAGCGCCGACCAAGACAAGCCGGGCGTTCCCATCTGGGAGTATCACCATCTCGCGTCTGCGAATGAGAACGGCACGAAGGATCTTGACAGGGATTCGCAGTATCTCATCGGTTCGGTGTCCAAGGTCATTGCTACCTATGTGCTCTTGAAGAGTGGCGTTGATCTAGATGCCCCGGTGACGGAGTACCTCCCGAAGCTGGGGGATAAGAAGTCGACTATCCAGTGGAGGGATGTGAGCTTGAGGATGTTGGCTTCGCATCTTAGCGGTGCACCTGCAAATTGTGAGTTTTACAACCATTAAACGTCCGGGAGTTTAACCTAATTGACAATCCGCAGACGGCTTCTCTGAATTTTACGCCTTAAAGGAAGTGTTCCTCTCCATCGGCTTTCCACCAGTCGATGATAGCGACTACCCACCCTGTGGTGTTACGGGACTCAACAAAGGATGCTCACGTCAAGGTAGGGCACTGTAGCAAACCGACTAATCCTAAAGCTAACATCTTCTCAGGTTATCTCACCGGGATGACACGGTCGTATCCTCAGACGGCTCCGAATGAGCGCCCGGCCTACTCCAACATGGCCTTTGTCATTCTCGGCATGGCCCTGGAGGAGTACACTGAGAAGAACTTTACCCAGCTTGTGAAGGAGATTGTTTCTGATCCTTTGGATCTTGAGAGTACCTATCCTTCCCCTGGAGATTCTGACAAGGCTGTCATCCCTCCCGGGGAGAGTAGCTGGGGCGCAGATTACAAGGAGAACACACCGTGAGTGGCCAGCATTTCAGGGAGACCAAGGCTAACAACAATAGTGCTGGAGGGCTAGTCTCTTCTCTCTCAGATCTTTCCAAGTTCTCATATTCTTTACTCTCCCGGGCCATCAACCTCACTTCCACCGAGATCGATGCCTGGCTGAAGCCAGTCGCTTTTGCTGGCAATGAGCATACCATGACCGGCATGCCGTGGGAGATCCTTCGCTCCTCGAAGCTTACACCAGCCCATCCCCACACTGTTACTATTTACGGCAAGAGTGGTGGTGCCCAGAATTACAGAACTCAACTTGACTTTGTCGACGAATACGGCTTTGCTGTGGTCCTCCTCACGGCTGGGCCCATGAAGGCGGCACCGATCCTGAGAGATGCTATGCTTGCTACCTTTGTGGCCGCTGCAGATGAGATATCTAGAGACCAGGGAGAGAGGTATGAGCAAAAGTTTACAAACAAGGGAGGCAAGGATCAAGTTTTTGTCGAGGCATCCCTCAAGCAGGACAAAGACTCGATGGTTCTGGCGTCACTTCGCCGTAACAACACAGATATTGTTGCCGGGCTCGCCAAAATCTGGACCTTTGCTCTTGGAGGTTTCCTTCCTACAGTTGGTCCAAAGATCCGCGTCTTTCCAAGCGACCTCCGTGAGAAGGCGACCCTCGACGGCAAGCCCGTCACCAAGGAGGTCTGGCATCTCTGGCCGGATATCGGCTCAGACTTCAAGACGGATTTGCCTGGAAAGACGATAGAGGGCATGAACTGTGGGGGTTGGACTGTTCAGGACTGGGTGCATTATGACGGAGAGCCGTTGGATCGGGTGGTGGTCTATGCCGGAGAGGATGGCGATGTTGAGGGATTTGAAGTGCCGTTCTTGAGATCTGGGGGTTTGTACCCTTCATAAACAGGCCGTAGACGTCTATGAGATAGAGGCTCAAGCTTGGTAGATATAAATTGCAATTATTTGCTTGTGCCGAGTCACCTTTGGGCTCAAGGGTATTCGGATCTGGCTGTGCGCATCACAACTACTAGCGTTCAACGTCGTGGGGGTTAAAATGGAGACAAATCAAGAAGGGAGGGATATTCTAGAACAAACCTAAGGGGTAATTCGGATACCTATCATCCTAGTCATTGTTCATTTGTAATCTTTGAACGAGTAGCTTTCTTGTAGTCTAGCCTTTCCCCCCCTCAACCCTTGAAACAGCCATCACAACATCCCACCCAAGGCTCATCGCAACGCTCCTCGTTTATTTGCCGACACAAACCTCGCTACTAGGTCTCTGTTTTGAACCATCAGAAATGCTTTCATGAGAATCAGTCGTCTTTTAGCTCATCATTTCACGTCATCGAAAGTCGGCAGCTTCCAGCGAGAGTCATCCTGCTCAAGTTAGATCTCCGTGTCCATCAGTTACAGAACCAACGTACAAAGTAACCCTGCTGGCGCAAAAGCTGCTCCTCATCCTCCTCGGCAAAGTCATTATCCTTGGCCCATCTCTTCAGCATCTCAGTATTGAAATCCGGAGGTGACATGCCCTGCAGTCTCCAATAGTCACGCGGAGTCTCATAAACGTTGGACTCCCACTTGATGCCCTTGGGCTTCAGGACAGGACGGACCACGCCATCCAGCGCCTTCAGGAATCTCTCGCCTCCAAGCGGGCTGCGGATGTTGGCCGCGGCGTGGTAAATGGAGATGGTGGCCGAGTTGTGGGCAGGCTCGCCGCCAGACCTCCTCGGATGAGATCTACGTTCGGAGTTTCATGCCGAATATGATATCCTATGGGGTAATTTTGAGCCCGACGTTGTCACGATATCCGCTGTTACTGGGTTGGTGTCATGGTTAAAAGCAGAACACCATGAATGGGCTTATGATATTGATATCATATCATACCATGGCGGGTCGACACCGGGCCAGGAACCAGGGCAGCCTTGGAACTGCTGCATCTGGGCATTAAAACAACTACAGTCTTGCTAAAGCGATTTTATTTTGTGATAACTACCTGCTACTAATAGGCGGTTGTCTCATATGAATACTTGGAAACGGGTGGCTCTCTACACTCATCAACGTGTTCATAGTCATCCCCAGTTTTCACTCTCCACGGTCAGCTTGGGGATGACCTGTGAAGTACAGCAATCTTTCAAACAGGATATTGCCAGTATAAGCTAAACCTGCAATTTCTGCCATCCTGTAGAAGTTCATTGTATTGATCTCATTGGTCCATCATGCACATTCCGTCCCGTTACTTCCCCGCTTCAGGAGATCCCGTCGGCCAACCTTGTTCAACGCTATGACAATCATCAAAACTCCGACGGCGTTTATGTGATCAACCTCACCTCTAAGATCACAGTTCCATACAGCCACAAAAGTTCAAACCAAACTCCCTATTGTTGCTGTTGTGTTATAACTCGGAGTCCGAAAAGACGGTGTCTGGTCACCTTTTTGACGGAATGTCATTTATCCACCACGAGAACGCCGCCCATGTTACCGCACCTGTGAGGGACGTATGACGAAGATCTCATTATATGAAGTGGAAATATTGTCCAAAACCGGAACTTAGAGGCTCTCGGCCCGGGGAAGCCGTATTGGCAAATGTGGTTGAAAGAAGCTCGCGGATCCCGAGGTGTACACCGGGAATTTTGATGAAGGGCCATGAGGTTAGGAAAACTCCGCTGCGATATCAAGCAAGACAATGAGATTATATTCAGAGAGTTCAATGCAATCTTTGAGAAATTCCCGTAATGTCTCTGGGAGCGTCTGGCCTCTCTCACAACTGCATACTACGCTCAACAGCCAAGTCAAACAATATTCGGATAGCACTAAAGTCTTGGATCATTGGTGATGAAACAGTACCTGGCTTCGTTCGGCTTTCATATTCAAAAGCCCGATAGGGGTATAGGGGCATCGGGGATTTAATATAATAGCTAATATATTAAATATTACATATATTAAAAAATATAGACTTTTATTATTTATAGATTAATATATAATAAGACAAAATTAGCCTTTATTTAGCTATATAATAAGGCGCTAAAGATGCAGTATTAATAAAGCGGTGATACCTAGGTTATATTATTACTTTCCAAGATCCACTATAGGTCGATATAGACCTGCAGCCTTCCTCGATTAAATATATAATGTCATGATTGGTCCAGAGGTGGAACGATCTCCTGTCACGTGTGAGCCAATTTCTAGCTAACCCCTCATCTTCAGATCAACCCTTCTAGTCGTCATCGTAGCGGGCATGTGCGACACACCAGCTTTCACTCTATTTCCGGCGTGTATTCTTTTCTAGTCTCTGGGTAGCATCCCGGGCTAACAGTTCGACGTAATGGCCGACCCATTAAGCATCTCCGCCTCGATCCTCGCAATAGTCACCGCTTCAGTGGTGTCGGTCAAGTCCCTCAAAGAGACGGTCGAGCGTTACAGAGGTCGGGACGAAACCCTTCGTCGGCTCATTGGTCAGCTTGAGGACCTCGTTAGTATTTTGGACACTCTTGAGAAGATTTCGCAGGTTGAAGCGTCCATGCTTGCCCTCCTGAAGGGTCCTGTCGAGCGATGTAGGCAGTTGTGCCAGGCTTTTGAGGTGGTTATGAAAGACTTCGTCGGGAAGTCGTCCACAGGTTTCCGAGACTGGGCGAAACTGGAATTCATGAAGGGAGACATCAACGAATTCATGAGAACTCTTTCCGGGTACAAATCGACGATTTCAATCGGGCTGGGAACCATTACGTTGTATGTGATGCAGTAGAACGTGATGAAAAGCGGACTAACCAACCTCTACAGACAAACTTCTAAAACCACATGCGATGTCCTTGAGCAGTACAGCGAGATGGTTCAAGATACCACATATAACCTCAATGTTCAGCTGCAACGCATCAACGAGAAGATGGAGCGGTTTCCTTCGGAGGAGCCAGACACCACCAGATTGGACTTGAGAGATGAAAGCACAGTTATCAAGCACTGCATTGGTATCTGCGAGGAAGCGATGTCCCGTATTGGATCAATGATCGACCGTGAAAGACTCGTGTATTCAGCCGCACTCTCAGAACAGGCCACGGCAGACGCTACCTCAACCCATCCTAAGCTTTTCCAGGCTCACGAGGAGACCCGTGAAATGCTAGAGAACAATCGTGACAGCATTGCCAAATTCCTCGGGCGGCTGCAAGAACGGCTTAGCTCTCTGGCAATGGAACAACACCCTGACTCAGAGCGAAGGAAAATGCAGTTAGAGAAAGACATCAGAGCTTTGGAAGACAGTCTAGAGGTGTGCAGAATCGCCAGTACCGAGGTGAGCCATCAAAGGGTACACACGTTCGGGGAAGTCGTCGCCGAAGGTAAAAGCGATCAGGTCGTGGTCACGACTTTGGCAGACCTTTTCAACGTTGGGAAGGCGATAGCCAAGGACAACTCAGGGCAGCTCATCGGCTCGATGGCTGGTGTCGAGCTAATTCAGCTGTCCAAGGATCGGTACAGCAACCTGCGTTTTAGTGCTGCCGATACGTCGCGAGTTAACCTCATGCCTCCACTCACGAAGAATAGTGAACTTCGTGTTCCTGGCCAAGAGGTGAACGACCAACAGCCGGAGCCGAGGGTGAGCTCTTCTAAAGCGCTTCCCAACGAGACGAAGAAGCGGACCCTTTAATGCCACTCTCGAACGCAAGGCCATTGGGGGGTGGAATTTAGCAAAACTCCTAATGCACGGTCCATTATATTCCCTTGTCTCAAAGAGGACTCACTACCAGCCAATCTTTCATAGAGCCTATACAACCCGGACTTCTTATTTTTATATCACTCCACGACTATGTTGTAAATCGTAGCAAGAGAAGCTATGGAAGTTACCCGACCCGAGCCATGAGGGTGTAGCCAGGGCAAACCAGAAGCGCAACGGGACTCCTAAATGGCAGCGGTATACAAAACACTTGTGACAGTGTGAGTGACCGAGCTCGATGCATTGTGACATCCTCCGACCTAGCCCCTGAGATTGATTCCCGTTTTAATCAGAATGCTTGATTATCGAGTCACAAGACTATGCCTCAACTCACCTGATCCTTCATAAAGTATTCTCTAAAGTACGACGGAGATTCAATCCGATGTGCGTAAAACTCGACGTGGTGACTAAACTCCGTCGGACTTTATCTAGGATGAGGAGGCTCTCTAGAGGAGGGGTGTTGTATGATCACTAATCTTAGCCGCTCCTCCTCTCGGAGATATCTGATAAACCGGACCAGATAATCCTGGCGCCTTGAGCAGGGAGCACCAGATCTGCCGAGGCGTTGGCAGTGTCGAGTAATGCGAGCCTTGGCCCCCTACGAAACCACATGGGTGGACTTATTATGATAGACCTAGGGCATCCTCTCGCATCAATAACAGGCGCTCTTGGTGTATGTGAGTTTCTTGTGCCGAATTCTTACTCGGCCATTGAAGTTGGCCGAGGTAGGCTCATCAAACTCGAGGTTATAAACTAAGCTTTCTCTTAAATGTCGTCACGCAAACTCATCCGCCCAACCACAGCAACATTCACTCAAGAATACGAAATTCAAGGCCATGCGCGAAGACATTCAAGTTCTGACTCATGACAAAACCATTCTTCGAGGTTGGTTCTATCCCGCTGGAACCAAGGCTCCAGTGGTGGTCATGTCGCCGGGTGTAAGGCTACCATCATGCGGATCCGTTGAGACACTGAAACTCTGACACGGTGATATTCCAGTTCTCTGGGATCAAGGACAACTTTCTCCCTAACTTTTCCGAAAGATTTCAGCAAGCAGGCTTTGCAGTGCTTTTGTACGATCATCGAAACGGGGGAGATAGCGATGGACTCCCGCGACATCATACGAACCACTACGAGCAAACACAAGATGCTCACGACGTGATCCACCATGTAACCACGCGTCACGGCGTCGACCCGGAACGTATTGCTATATGGGGCAGTAGTTTCTCTGGGGGCATCGCTTGATTGTTGGCGCAATCGATCCACGTGTCAAGGTGGTTGTCGCGCAGGTGCCTTTCGTCTCGGGGAGGTCGACCAGGGAGTCTTTGCCAAAGTCCGTCATCACTCAGACCTATACTGACCGTGGCAAGACGTCGGCTTTAGACCCGACTTATATGCGGATCTTTCCTGACAGTTTGGAGGAAGCTCAAAACCCTGCCAACGGGACCGTCTTAGGCACAGGAGAGTGCTGGCGCCATCTTCAAGTCGTCGAGGAAATGGGCCACGAGAAGGAGAACAAAGTCACTGTGCAGAGCTTTCCCCACGCTATTCGAGCTAAACCCAGTGCTTTTGTTAGTCAAATCTCTCCAAAGCCCCTGTTCATGACGGTGTGTCTGCAAGATTCGGTCATTGATCCAAAGGTTCAACTCGAGGCCTTTTCCAAAGCTGGGGAGCCGAAGGAGCTGCTTGAACTAGATTGTGGTCACTTTAATGCATATCGGGATGGGTTTCTCGAGGAGAATATTGCGGCTCAGGTTGCTTTCTTGCGCAAGTATTTGTAAGAGAAGGGAGGAACCTAAGTAACGTGGCTGGGTTCCTCAAGGATTTGGAATAAATGAATGGAATATCCAAGTACAATTGACAGAATAAATACCAACATCCGAATCCATTGCCATGTTCAATTGTATGTTGCCGGTGAATGTATGAGAAAGTGATAAACTGACGTCCGCTGATCGGAGTTCATGATCAGGGCGACTGCGGCCCCACTTTCCACGTGAAGTCGTGTTCGCGTCCAACTCTTGACATCCCCATCATCAGCAAACACCACTTCAAAACCTCGACAAGGCGTCATGGCGGGAGGACGCAAAGCCAAGCCCGCGCCGCCAAAGGCCCCTACTACGACCCTCGTACTCGACAATGGCGCCGACACCATCAAGGCCGGTCTCGTACGCGACGGAAAGATTGACGAACCTCGCATCATCCCAAATTACATCGCCCGCGACCGCGCGAGAAAGGTCTATGTCGCCTCCGAGATTGAAAAGTGTCGAGACTTTGGGGAGATTCAGTTCCGGAGACCGGTTGAGAAGGGGTTTATCGTGAATTGGGAGGCGCAGAAGGAGATTTGGGATCGGGAGCTTTTCGAGAATGCGACGACAAAGATTGATCCGGCCGAGACGAGGTTAATACTAGCGGAGCCGCCAAATGGATTGCCAATCCTACAGACGAATTGTGATCAGATTGTGTTTGAGGAATATGGGTTTACAAGTTATTACCGTGGAATAGGTATGCCCACCTCTCCTGGTGCTTAACGTCCAGCTGACAGTCTAGGCCCAACCTTCAATGCCTACCACGACATCCAGAGCATCTTTCGCACACCCCAAGAGAACCCGATCGTCGCAAATACTCCCGCCGAAGCCGTCATGGTTATTGATTCCGGATACTCGCATACCACCGTCACACCACTCCTCCAAGGCCGACCCTTGCAGTCAGCCGTCAAGAGACTGGATGTTGGAGGAAAGGTCCTCACCAACTACCTGACACGCCTAATCTCGCTCCGACATTTCGACATGCGAAACGACACCTACATCGTCAACGAGATGAAGGAGCTCTCCTGTTACGTTTCGGCGGACTTCAAGGCGGACCTAGAAAAGTCATGGAAGGGTACTCGAGGAGATCGAAGGCCGGACTACCTCACTGGAGGCGGTCTTGCCAAGGACTACATCCTTCCCGACTTTCATACTCGATCTAAGGGTATCCTTTGCGACTACGAACCTTTACGACACTCGAGAGCGAAAAAGGTTGCAGCCCAATCAGAGGAGGACGCCTTGACGCTTCGCAATGAGAGGTTCACCGTTCCCGAACTCCTCTTCAGTCCATCTGATGCCGGGATTAGGCAGCCCGGCCTGGCGGATCTGGTTCAGGAGTCATTGAACGAACTTCCCATTGGACTCTGGCCGAGTCTCCTCGCCAATATAATCGTGGTTGGAGGTAACACGCACCTCGACGGCTTCATCCAACGATTGCAGAAGGAGGTAGTTCAGCTCGTGCCCGACGATTGCATAGTGCGTGTGGCGAGACCCGCTGATCCCATCACTAATACTTGGTATGGCGGTGCAAACCTGGCAAATCATCCTCACATCAATAAGTTGGCTGTGACGAAGAAGGAGTATGAGGAGCACGGCGCTGCGTGGGTTGCGCGCAAGTTTGCGACTGGTCTAGGAACCTGACTTGCAGCCACTTTGATCGATCAGATCTAGGAGTAAAGGGCTTGCCGATGCATGACCAACAAGAGGACAAGCCGAGATGCATCATGCTCAGAAGCACGTCGTGTCCTCTGGATTCCCCAACAATCTGGCAACACCCGCCGTCACCGTCATCCGTTCTGTCGGCCTTACTTGGGCCTCACCGACATCGGGCAGGCCAGCTTGAGCAAGGTGAAGGCATCGGGAGATCCGCAATGCAAGCCTGCCGTGAGGTGATCTCGATTCGGCTCTGCAAGCTGAAGTCATGTCGACGCCCCGTACGTATTCGAGCACACCGGTGGAGGACGGCTTCATTGAAGCACCCCTTGGAGTCTACACTCCCTTTTTTATGCCGGGGTCTTTTTATCCAGAGCTGTTAGCAAGCCGTTGAGCTTAGTGATCCTGCCAAGAAGGCTTCGCTGACCGTTGTCAATGGTGTTGCAACAGGGAATGTTGCCATAGCCAGCACTAGGAAGCATGGTACCAGGGGGACATCTTTGGTAACCAATGAAATTAAATAATTGCGCCCTATTTGGTATCTCACTGTCCAACTCTCATGACAATCTGGTATCTCATGGTCGCGCCCTCTACTTTTGAACTCGGACAATGATCTTGCCTCCATTCGACCCCTTCTTCACCTGCTCAAACGCCTTTTCCACCTCCTCAAAGTCAAAGACCGAATCAACAACTGTTCGAACCTTGCCCTCAACGAACCAATCCCTGACTTGCTCCATGTCTTCGCGTTTGTTGGTGGTCATGTAGCTGACAAAATAGTTCTTTCCACCACCGAGGAAGGTTGGCAGCATCCTCGTCTTCATGATGCTCATGACGCTACCCGCTGTCATGTGACCACCGACAAAGAGAAACTTGCTACCGTTGAAGAGAAAATTCTCGGAGAAGGCGTAAAGGTTGGATGGTGAGTCGCCAACGTTATCGACGCAGTGACTGAAGATCTGCCCGCGCTTCTTGAGCTCGGCGAGAACGTCACTTGTCCTGTAGTCGATGATGTCGTCGGCGCCGAGACTCTTGCACAGCTCGGCCTTTGCGGTTGAGCAAGTTACTGTAACCTCACAGCCGAGAGCTTTTGCGATTTGAATGCCGAAGAGGCCGACACCGCCGGAACCGCCGTTGATGAATACTTTGTCTCCGGCCTTGACGTACGGCGCGATTGTCTGGTACGCCGTAACCGCCGCTGTCGGAGCTCCCGCCGCCTGCTCCGTGTCAAAGCCGGCCGGGAGAGTTGCATACCCGTCGCCATTCACGACAACAAACTCGGCCAGAGAACCGCCAGCCTTTGTCGGGTCAACCCTAGCCATGACGAGATCGCCCACCTTGGCTTCGGTGACGCCTTGAGCGACCTCGACGACGCGGCCGGCGAGGTCCATGCCGGGGATCTTGGGGAAAGTGGTTATGGCCCTCGAGGCGACGCCGAGCTCGCACATCTTGTAGTCGGCTGGGTTAAGACCCGCGTGTGAGACCTGCACGAGGATCTGGCCATCTTGGAGGTTTGAGGGGCGGGGGATGTCGGTGCGTAGGGAGATGATTTGGGGGAATGTGCCTGGGGAGGCAGCTTGCCAGGCGCGCATTGAAGCCATTTTTGAGTGATTGTAGAGGATGGTATCACTAGAGAGAATCGTTTGTTTGAGGTAGAATTGAATCACGTCAGGAGATGGCTCCTATATCTATTCATGTACCTCGCCGCGGTGGCGGTAGATAAAAAAAAGTCCGCAACCAACAAGTCCGCAAGGGGCAAACGTTTCGCTTCTTTTTTGGCAGCGGGGTTTCGGGGGTACCGATCGGAGTTCGGTGGGATAGAAGAGAATGCGAATGCGAATTGCCGACTAAAGAGGTTGCAGTATCGTGGTGTGTATAATGCCGGCAGTTGTCGATAACTATGCGTTTGCCATTACGGCTGATGGATTATTTTGGGGATGACGCCAAGTTGACAAAAAAAAGAAATCACCAGTAATCAAGACTCAGCTCTGGCTTCTACTGTCAATGACGTCTTGCAAATTCTGTCGATGTGCGGCGGAATTCATAGACGTGATAAGGAGTTTATTAAGTGGAGTTACCGAGGTTCTTTTATTGTCCAAAACTGGCAAAAAGTCTATCTCGAAGACAAGGGGATGTGTACTAATCCAGGCATAGGCCCGTCCATCTATTCGTGTCCTTTGGCTGCCATCTCTGCAATATCTCTGGCTACCAAATAACGTCCTTCATACTTTCGCGCAACCTCACCGAGTTTCTCGGCTTTTTCCCTCATGGTTTCGTCGGAGAGAGCGTCGAGCAACGCTTTGCCCAGTGATTTGGCTTCCCAGGCTGGGGCTGTGTCTTTGGTTGGCCAGATGCCCACGCCCCGATACTCGGCTGTCGCCGCGTAAGTGTACGTGTCGAACCAGACGGGGAGGACGACTTGGGGGATTCCGTAACTGGGGGTGTTAGCAGAGGAAGGATATTGGTTGCTGACGATACTTACAGGATGGCTTCGTTGTAGCAGTTTGCGCCGCCGTGGTGGACGGCCAATTTTACGTTACCCGTCGCAAGCAATGACGTTGGATCAGCCTTGATCCAGGACTCGATGCGAAGCCGTCCGCTGTCGATGTATTGCTTCACAGGCTGCAGGAATGAATCGTCGTATTCGTCGTGCTTTTGCCTCTTCCAGAGAATCTGCGCGTCCGTCTTTTCGAGAACGGGAACGAAAGCCTGCGCCATTGAACGCGCCTGAGTCTCGTCGAATCGCACGCCACTGCCGAGATTGACGAGTATCGTCGGCGCCTTGGACAGCCACTCGGCCATCTCCGCATCTTGCTCCTTTAGGGGTGCAGTCTCGAGGACGATGGGACCGCAGTATTTGGCGTTTTCAGGCACTGCCTGCAGAGGGAGGCTTGCCTCGGGGAGGGTGCCTGACAGCAAAGGAACGTCTGGCCTGTCCCAAGCCAGAGAGTCGATTGGGTTCTTGATGCCCTTTTCTTTGAGGTACGGCACCATATCTCGAGCTCTGGCACCGGTTATGATGGCGTAGTCAACGCGGATCTCGAAGTAGATGTTTGCGGGGATGAGATGCCAGGGGACTGGGTATGGATAGCCAGTTCCCGTGGAGGGAAACTTCCAGAGCATGGCTGCCCATGGTTCCTTGTGCAGGCATGTGTCGACGAATGAGTTGGGCGTAACGAACATGTGTTTGTAGTTGAGGTCCTGAGTTGCTTCAATCGCCGGCTTGAAGAGGATATCGAGGACGACCACAGCAGGGTCAACCTCCTTGATTACATCAAAGACGGTTTTGTATAGGGTCCAATGTTCGTCGGCGTTCCAGGGGGCAACGACGTTCTGTATGTCCTTGACAGCCCGTTTTAGGCCTTTGAGCCCAGGCACATTCATGAGACCAGCGACGCTTCCAAGGTAACGCAAAAGCACATCCGTAAAACCCGGAGGAGGCAATTCGTGCCAAACAACAGGCTTTGACTTGGGATGTTTAGCCGAAACACGGTCGACCTTGGGCTTGAGATCGGGAAACGAGGCATAGTGGACTTCCAGGTCTGGATACTTTTCCAAGAGGGCGTGGCTTGTGGCTAGGTGGACGTTGCAAAAGCCATCATGGGCCGAAGTTACAAAAAGGACGACGTTTTTGCGGCCATGGTTTAGAGGTGGTAGCGGTGTTGATGGACGGTTTGCGGCCCACAGGCCGAGGAGGGCGATGAGAATCGCACCTGTGAAGAGGCCTTTTCTCAACATCGTGAAATATATGAACGACTTGGAGGATTAAGGAAACTGAGACATTTCACTGTCAAAGGGTCCATCTACGTTTTACATGCAGACGTCGACAGCATGATTACGCCCTGGCATAGCCGTATCTGGCCATATTCTGCGCTGTTTGCTGCGGTCAGCCTCCATAGTGAAGTTGTTCCCTGCAAAGAAGCTTAAATGAGGTTTAAATCGAGTAAGCAGAAGGGCCTTGGCATAAGCTTCCAGGATTCGTTGAGTGAATTGATAGCGTTGATAATTAGCCAACATGTCCGATTGTGTCAATTTATTGCGCTAGATAAGGCTTCGCTTGTGTTTTTGACGAGTTGTAGGGCAGAGGACGTTGAGGGATTGGGGGATTATTTATTGATGTGTTGGGTGCTGCCACGTTGAAGATTGCTGGCTGCACGTGAAGAGAGGTCAGCCACCAAAAACATGATGGAGGGGATAAATTGAGGGCATTCCCAAACTGCGCCCACACATTTAATCTCGGTTGATGACTTCGAGCGCAGCGAGGACGGCACTCCGCAGGAGGCCCTCGGCAGAGCCGCCGGAGGCAGACACCCCAAAGGCTTCAATAAACATTAAAAGGCGAGACAATTGAATGAGACAAAGAAAAGACATTTGCATAGAGATATGTGATGATGTTGTGTTATCGGTAAAGGTCTAGGGTGTCTTGCAAGTCACGACATCCATCTCAAACAAGATCCGATCCGATCCACCAAGTGAGACATTCATTTCGGATGTAGATCTTTTTAAGGCTTCGCGCAAGTTTTATGCTAGCATTTAGAGGAATTAATCACAACATTCACATTGTTAGAACGCAGCAACGCGTAGTCTACATATTTTATGTTTTTGTTGATCTTGTGACATGCTCTTCTTCTGCTTCATTTTTTAGTGTAGGGTATGGATCTTCATAACGATGGATCGATTGACTCTGGCAACGCTCACGACCCCGCTGATTGACACCGGCGAGCGGAAAGAAGACGGAAAGAAAACGGTCATGAAGCAGCGGAAAGCAAGAAGAATGAATGATAGCCGCGATGCTCGTATGTCAGCCACGCTGTCATTTGCTGGCGGTAGCGAGTTGAGGACGATCGATTGACGATCTTGGCGGCTTGGCAATCATGGTGATGACGGGCAGTGAGCATGATGGTGAGGTGGCTTGTCTTGTCTTGTCTACAGGTGGCTCGATGCGGCGTCTAGGAATGTGTCTTGGCATGCCCTCCCCTTGGGATTCAACGTTGCCATGGATTTGAGCGAGGGAGGGAGGCTAGGAGGGAGTGATTGACTGCGGGGAAAGATGGTGGCTGGCGACGATCGATGCTGGTCTGTGGTGTCTCAGACAACAACAGGCGTGATTGTCTCAGACCATGACTCTTCACACGAGGGGATGACCACGATGGTCTCGAACAAAGGGGAGCGACGGATCTAGGAAAGGAGAAGGAATTGATTGAGCTGATGAATGCCGCCCCACAGCTTCGGAGGAACTCTTCGGCAATGGCAAGGTGAGGATGACCGGAGCCAAGAGGAAACAGGAGACCACAAGCTCACCTCGTGACCAGGGACTTACGAGGTGACTGGAATGGGAGGCTTCACAAAAAAACAAAAACCAAGGCCCGGAAATAGAGGCATCCAGGCGTGTTCGCTGACGCCGGCCGGACCGTTACCACGTTTGGACAGGCACCCGAGACCGAAGACTTCGGGTCCTGAAGAGAGATTACAGAGTTCTTAGTCAAGGACGGTCGTTCTCGGGTCTCGGCCGAGCAAGAGCAGAGTTTGTACCGTCACGAGCGCACCTTTGGCGTAATGAATTGGAATAGAGGCGACGGGGAACGGGGACGGGGGAAGGGTGGATCCCCTCGGCCGGACTCTTTCTGAAGCCATCGCGCGTGTGCGTGTCAGAGGATTTCTAAGAACTTGCATGGGCGCCACGAGGGGGGAGACCTAGACCCAATTACAGTAAAGACCTTGCAGGGGAAAGGTAAGGGGCCCCGGGATTGGGTGGGCAACTTTGTTCTCTACTCTATCTCCGTATTCTTTCTCTTGCTCTTTTTTCTCCAGACCTCGTGACCCCCAGCTTTACTGGATACCCGACGGTTGGTTGATCAGTGGCGAGACAAGCGAGAGACAGGAGGAGCGAAAAAGTCAAACGTGCAACGTTAAAGGTAAACAGCCTGTCGGGTACCCGCCCGTTTGTTGCATTGTTCAGGTGGTCTAGAGCACTGTAATTATTTTTGGGTTGAAGCCGTAAACGAAGGAGGTGTAGTCGTGCTACAGTAACTAGTCTACAAGTGATTCCATCTGAGGACTCTCTCCCGTCGCTTACTTGCTTCATCTCTCGTCCTGCAGGTCTCCGTTGCCCTCCTCCTCACATGAAAGGACTTTGTAAACGGAAGCCCATCCATGTAATGCACTGCACACACACACGAAAGCGCAGATTGGGTACCTATGGATGTGTACGTACAATCCCAATCCAATCTATGCCGGCACCCTTTCGCGGCTGCTGGCTGCTCTGATCGATCAGCTTGGACCACAAAGTGGTGCCGTCGCTTGAGCCCTCGTTGGCCCTGACGTTTCGGCCCGGACTTGTGCATGACAGGGCACGATTTCGAGTTCCCGTGACGATGGTGGCTGGGCTTCTCATGTTCAGTTGTAGTAAAAAATTGACAGTTAGCTTCGGAGCGAGCATGTTGACTTCTGGCACAGCTGTCAGCTCATCCGAAATGTGCCCGCCCTTCTCGATCTGGGAAAATAAGGCCCCTTCTCGGTCATACTCTTCTCCCCGCGACGCACCGGATGGGCTCGAAATCCGGAGAGTCTGGGGTTAGAGCATGCCGCTGTGCCGTGATCTCGGTGGCCGACTCGGAGGCATTTTCCCCAGGGGGCCCAGCTCTCTGGGGATGGTCAAAAGTTGGAGTGCAAGAGATGCAAGAAAGAGGATGAAGCTCCGGTTCTTTTTTTTCCCCAAGCTACTGTCCCATTCGCATGATTCCCCCCCCCAGCTGGGGGAGATCTCCAGAATGCCTCAAGACTAGTGCCAAGCGGTGGCCAGCTCGGTCAATTACAACCATGCCATGCCATGCAGCCCCGGGCCTCAGCCAAGGTAGCGCGTAGAGTACCACCGAAAATTCGCCCATTGGGGACCCTTGACTCCAAGGCCCTTCCCCGCGCGGTGCAGCAGGTTGGTAAGGTGGTGTGTGGGCGAGGAGAAAAGCCCCTGGATGTGTCGGGCTCTGGCGGGTGACTGGCTGGATGGCCGCCTGTCCAGTGTGGGAAAAGGGACCCGGGGGAAAAAAGGTGGGTTGCTTACATGGAAAAAGTCGAGTTACAGACGTCGCATCCAATCCTTGGAAAGGATCGTCGAATCCAACGGGAGGACGGGGTTTGCGGGATGGGATGGAGGGGTGAAAGCTTTGGCGATTATTTCAAGCTTGATTCTACGACTTTGAAGATCTGACTTGATGTGATTTACACCAGACCTGGACTCGAGCAAAAAAGTGAACACTTTACCGTCCCCCCGGTTCAGCTTCCCTTGGCGACCCGTCCTCTTCCGCCCGCCGTCTCCCGGGGCTCTAGAACTCGCCATGGAAGCCCGTCTGCCCAGGTCCCGTGGGTAATAACGGCCGGCAGGTACTCGGCGCTTCTCTGGGCCATCTGGGCCGGTACAAACGGTTGTGGGCCAACCGTCCCTCCACTCTCATCGGCCTTACCTCGTAGCTCCCCTTGCGGCCGGGGTCCGCATCCCCACGCGATTCCCCAGACGCTGGGCGCGTGGAACGGCACATTTTTTCTCTTCAGTGAAGAAGTCGGGCTGAGACCGAGGCCGAGACACCACATGAGAGGGTGAGCGAGATGCGATCTCGTTGTCGAGGTGAGCATGCGGCCAATCACGGCGGCGGCCTCCGGTGAAGAACACTGCAGAACGCTGTTGAGCACCGCTGAGCACCGCCAAACACTGCCAAAGTGCCAAAGTACAGAGGCTCAGCCAATCATGACCGCCGATCACCTCGAATTCTGCAGTTTGTTGCAGCTCGCTCCGTGCCTAATCCGTCCAAACGGTCTCTGTCTCTGAATCACTAACACGCCTTTTTTTTTCCTGATCTCACACACCCGCGTATTGACGATGCGGCTTGCAAACGCACACAACACACACCCCCCCAGGGGCGTCTCCGTGTCCGGGCATCCCCGTGCTCATGCTTTCCAACAAGCTCTCCCTCCCCGTAACACGCAAGCTCAAGCTTCTGCTGGGGGGCGTGCATACAGTAGTAGCAAAGGTCATGTTCTGATCCCATACACACACCTACTCCCTCCCCCTCATGCCCCATACCGTAGCTTGTACTCCCCCATGGGACGCCCACTCCTCCGAGGCATCGCGCATCCGAGAAAGGCTCGTGGACACCGTCCGAGATGATGCACACGCGCGCCGGAGTTGGCAGCTTTCCACCTTCTGTCACCTTGTTGAGCTTGGCGTTAGTTTAGTTGGCAGGAGTCACCGGGAGCTTTGGCCATTCATTCCGCCGAACGGGTACCGGAACGCACTTGCCTCAGCTGGCCGACGGCTGCTGGGCTGCATGCAGGTAGATTGGATTCGCTGTGCGGTGCTGGTGCTGGTGCTGATGCATGTTGAGAGGTAGGCAGAGGCAGGTGCAAGGGCGGAATAGGTAACATGCTCCTTCCTTTCATGCCTCCTCCTTCCTTCCTTCCTGCTCAAGATTAAAAGACCACCTCCTCCCCTTCTCGTGGAACAGTCTCTCTCACTTTGGTTCATCATCACTGTCTCACACTCACATCTTCTACTACAATCCCCCCTCTTGAAGCATATTCCCCCTCTTGTCTCTCTTACACCTGGGGTCTCTCTTCCTTCTCTGATTCATCATCCAACAGGGTCGGTCTCTGATCTGCACACAACTTCAGAGTCTCTGATCCACCTACCACCGAGCCAAAACATATACTGTGCTCACCAACCTCCCATCGCTGAAGCCGCCTCTGCAACCAAGCAGCAACATCTTCACCATGGGTGTCGACGAAACCCAGCGCGATGAGGGCGCTCGCAACCACTCGGCCGCCCTCCAGACTGCCGACAACATCGACCAGATCGAGGCTCCCGTCACCTGGAAGGCCTACCTTATGTGCGCCTTCGCCTCTTTCGGTGGCATCTTCTTCGGTTACGATTCTGGATACATCAACGGTGTCAATGGTTCCAAGTACTTCATCCACGAGGTCGAGGGCCTTGGCCATGACAAGCTCCGCGAAAGCCACCAGTCTCTGATCGTCTCTATTCTCTCCTGCGGTACCTTCTTCGGTGCTATCATCGCCGGTGATGTCGCTGACCGCATCGGCCGCAAGTGGACTGTCATTACTGGTTGCATCATCTACTGCCTTGGTGTTGTTATTCAGATGATCACTGGCCATGGTGATCCCCTCGCTTGCATCGTCGCTGGTCGTCTCATTGCCGGTATCGGCGTCGGTTTCGAGTCTGCCATCGTCATCCTGTACATGTCTGAGATTGTAAGTTGCTACCCCGATGCCTCTGCCTGACAATGGATCTCTTACTGACACTTCTCTCCTAGTGCCCCCGCAAGGTTCGTGGTGCTCTCGTCGCTGGTTACCAATTCTGCATCACCATCGGTCTGCTGCTCGCCTCCTGCATCGTCTACGGAACCGAGGACTTCTACAGCCCCAAGTCCTACCGCATCCCCATCGCCATTCAGTTCCCCTGGGCTGTCATCCTTGGTGGTGGTCTCCTGTTCCTCCCCGACTCTCCCCGATACTTTGTCAAGAGGGGCCGCATCGAAGACGCCATTGACGCCCTCTCCCGTGTCCGTGGTCAGCCCAAGGACTCCAAGTATGTCCAGACCGAGCTGGCTGAGATTATCGCCAACGAGGAGTATGAGCGCCAAATCATTCCCTCCACCTCTTGGATCGGCAGCTGGGCCCAGTGCTTCAAGGGCAGCCTCTGGGATGGCAAGTCCAACCTTCGCCGAACTATCCTCGGTACCTCTCTTCAGATGATGCAGCAATGGTATGTGCCCGCCTTTAATTTCCCCTGCAAGCCTTGACTAACAATTTCCAGGACTGGTGTCAACTTCATCTTCTACTACTCCACCCCCTTCCTCCAGTCCACTGGTGCCATCGACAACAGTTTCCTCATCTCGCTCGTCTTCACCCTGGTCAACGTCTTCTCGACTCCCCTGTCCTTCTGGACCGTCGAGCGCTTCGGTCGTCGCAGCATCCTCATCATTGGTGCCTTCGGTATGCTTGTCTGCCAGTTCCTCGTTGCCATCATCGGTGTCACCATCGGCTTCAACCACACCCACCCCACTCCCACCGATGACGACCCTGACAAGGTCACTGCCGACAACATCAGCGCTGTCAATGCCCAGATCGCCTTCATTGCCATCTTCATCTTCTTCTTCGCCTCCACCTGGGGTCCCGGTGCCTGGATCGTCATTGGCGAGATCTTCCCTCTCCCCATCCGATCTCGTGGTGTTGGTCTCTCTACTGCTTCCAACTGGCTGTGGAACACCATCATCGCTGTCATCACCCCCTATATGGTCGGCGAGAACCGAGGCAACCTCAAGTCGTCCGTCTTCTTCATCTGGGGAGGTCTCTGCACATGCGCCTTTGTCTATTCCTACTTCCTGGTCCCCGAGACCAAGGGACTGTCCCTGGAGCAGGTCGACAGGATGATGGAGGAGACCACCCCCCGCACCTCTGCCAAGTGGAAGCCCCATACCACCTTTGCCGAGACCATGGGCGGTGGTGAGATCTTCGAGAGGAAGGCTGTTGCCAAGGCTGAGCACGACGACTCTGCCGCCTAATCGGATACCCTCTGGTTACCATGGTTTGATCTTGCAAATGCATACTTGAAGCATTTATCCCTACAAAGCTGGAGCGGTAGTCTGAGGAAGGTAGCGAAAGGAAGCGAATGTATATGAGCGGGTAATGTGTATATATCAGAAACAGACTGAATATGATTCCATGAAATTGATGTGGTTAATTTCATTAAAACTGGTGCCCCTTTTCTTGAAGAATGTGACAGCGCACTCTCATGCATAAAGTGTTTACTAATGGGAAAGAAGCATAACAGTGATGTATTCTAATCCCTGACATCCGGTCCAGTCTTTGAACTGCAGCAACCCAACGCGTAGAGCTCGGTGGTGACACGGCCACGTAGACGTCATTCCGTGGACCGCTTCTGCGTGCGACATGCACGAGGTCGGTGTTTCTGTGGAGCAAGTCGACAGAAGCTCTGCCAGCTCAAAAAGGCATATGCCGAGGTTGGTGATAGGATGGTCAGCTTAAGCTACGGTAGTGAAGACATGGCTAACACTTTGGTTAGGTGTCGTTGGATGGATTATTGGCCATTGGTGACGTTGGCTGTTAGGAGTAGTAAATATTGACGTCCTTCGGACCCCCCTTTTTTAGACTACAGTCCAATTCCGCAAATTTTTATCGCTTTGAGACGAAAATGGACGAGATTCTCACTTGAAACTGCTCTGTATCAAGTGGACACGGGAATGGGCTCTCTTACAAAATCAGCCGAGATCTCCATGCAACTGAGCTTAATATAAGCATACTGATGAGCCCGCGGAGTTGGACGAGGTCTATTTAGAGTGGAATCGAAGAGGTACGTCTTTCCGGGGATATTACGGTCGTTATATGTGTAGTAAGCGTTGTTGGGGAGTGGCCTAATAAAAGCGGGTTGGGAGGGTAGATGGCCTGACAGTTCCATCTTACCACTATCAAGCTTAACCTGCTCCATATTTGTAGATTTGTGGGATGGTACTTGTAGAGTCATTACTCAATTTGCTGGAACTGATCTTATCTGGAGAGACAGGGGATGTGAGTCACTGTCTCAACCATGACATGAGCTCTTCAACTCTGGCTTGCTAGCCATTGATTCGTAGCAGGTTTCCGGGCGTCTTCCCATACTGAATTAAGTGCTTTGCCGTGTTTTCAAAACCTGCGGGACTTGAGGAATCTTCTCTTTTGAAGCTGTTGGTGGCTATGAGAATGGAGGACAAGCCACTTTAAAGGCGTCCCTGCGCTCGGATACTTCGGATTGAATTGACTGGTCTTTGAGTGTAGTCGGGATGGTCAAGGTCCCCGATAGGTTTGCTATGCAGCGTATGTATAGACATGTGTCTCATGTCTGCGTCGACAAGGGTGGGTTTCCCCCCTTCAAAGGCTTCATAGTCCGCTTCAAGTCCGCCCAGACTCGGCTGTCGGGCCAATTGTTTCCCAAAAGCTCTTGAGTCGGACTTGAACAATCTAAAGTCCGGGTTTAGAGTAAATTCTAACTTGAAACTTGGGCGGTGCGGTGAACAGTAGTTGTTAACTCCGTACCGTTAACGCCGGGCCTGCAGCATCACAAACACTGTAAACTTGCCAAGGGGTATGTATGAGCCGATATATATAGTTGACCCTCTCTTGTATTCTTTTTGTCCCGATTCAAGATATCCTACATGTATTAGGCCCCCGATTCATCAAATCTAAACACCCAATATGTCCGCAATCCAACTCCCGAGCCGGCTCAAGCAGTCCTTGGAAGATACACGTGTAGAGTATCGTCAACTTGGACGGTCCGGACTTCGTGTGTCTGTGCCTATTCTTGGTTGTATGGGCCTCGGTGACACTCGAGCTCTCCCATGGGCACTTGGAGAAGATGAAGTATGCCTCTGCCGCCACAAAAACCTTCACGAAGCTAATCAAGACTCGTTCCATAGGCGTTACCATTGCTCAAAGCGGCCCATGACATGGGCCTGAATACTTGGGATACTGCTAATGCGTACTCCAATGGTGTTTCCGAGGTGATTGTTGGCAAGGCTCTCAAGCAATATGATATTCCCCGAGAGAAGGTAGTTATTCTTACAAAATGCTACTTTACCGTTGGAGAAACCCCAGGTATGTTGGTAAACTTCTCAACGGCCGCTGCAATCGATGCTAACTTTGACAGAGGAGCAAGCATACGTTTTCCACTCCGAGTTCAGCAAATCCAAGGATTATCAGAACCTGTCCGGTCTCTCCCGGGCCGCAATCTTCAACCAGGTTGAGGCTTCTCTGAAGCGGCTGGGGACTGATTACATCGATCTATTGCAAATTCATCGATTTGATAGTTCGGTGCCCATGGAAGAGACTATGAAAGCTCTTCATGACCTGGTGCAATCAGGCAAGGTCCGTTACATCGGTGCGAGTAGCATGTGGGCAACTCAGTTTGCCCAACTTCAATTCTGCGCCGAAAGAAATAACTGGACCAAGTTTGTGAGCATGCAGAACCAGTATAACCTGCTCTACCGAGAAGAGGAGCGAGAAATGATTCGGTTCTGCAATGATACTGGTGTAGGACTCATCCCTTGGGCGCCGTTGTGTCGTGGACACTTGGCTAGACCTCCTTCTTCTAGCTTGACGACGAGAGAGTCGACCGAAGCTGGATTTATAAAAGCAGGACCTGGTACGGGCGAGGTCGATCAGCAGATCATTGGTCGAGTGGCGGAGCTCGCTGAGAAACATGGATGGTCGATGGCTCACGTTGCCTTGGCTTGGATTAATTCGAGGGTTACGAGTCCTATTGTTGGGTGCACCAAGATGGAAAGAATTGAAGAGGCCGTTACAAGCAATGGCAAGGTTCTGACGAAGGAGGAACAGGATTACCTTGAGGAGCTATATCAGCCGAGGGCTGTTTGGGGCCATGTTTGATGTGAACGCCAATTGGCCAATAGCATGGCGTGTGGAGTGGCAAGATCTCCTTGCGCGCGAGGACTGCCAGATCATATTGATCTCTACTATTAGAGCACTATCTAAGCTTTCATAAAAGCTATATGATGAGGTGTTTATCCCTTGTCTACATTTGAGTAAGCCTTAGAAGAGGCTAATCATAATTGGTCTAGATCCTAGCTCGGTACTGTACATAATAATAGTCCCCGCGCAAGCAAGGAGATAGGTTTGCGGCTCCAGGTGTCATGGTCAAGAGTTGCCCCTCGTCATGATTGTGTTTGGCGATGGAGGCGAGGAATGCCAGACTTGTATCCTAAACCAATGACACATTTGTGATGAAACGAGTGTTCTGATCTGAGTTTGATGAGATGTTGCCAACTGCTTTGATGACGTCATGTATTGACAATTGCGTGTTTCGCTGTTGTGCTGACGACCTCTTTTGGAGTTGCTGATGATGACAATCCTAATATCCCCAAGTAATAACCCAACATGACGATTCAACAAAACAGAACCTCTGCAAGTAGTTTTATGGTTCACTGATCAAGACAAAACTTGATGAAAGCATCAACTTTCGATCTGTCGGTTGATAAATTCCGAGAGATGCGGGGAAACCCAAACCTACCTAGGTACACAACCGGCTATGCGAAACGTCACATGAATTTATTGGCACAGCTGTACGCTTTGCCGAGATCCGGGGTTGCCGTTCAGTTAATTTAGGTCTCTCTTTGCGTCTCTCTTTTGCAAGGCCTTTGGTAGTTGACCTTAAAATAACTAGGTACGTGACATAACTACGAGGGCGCATAAAAACAGGGCATTGTGAGAATATCTACACTGCCTTGTAACTACAATCATGTTTAGCAAACCGGCCTTTCTTGTTCTTATCCTCTCTTTCCTTTGTCTCCCATACATTCAATCCTTGACCCGGTTCGTCAAAGTTCTGGGCTTCTTCCGAGAGAAAAACAGCACCATCGTACAGGATCCCAGCCATCTCATTTTGATTAACGACACCATTCAATGCGAGGATATTCACTTCGAAAAACAAAGTGGCAAGCTCTTTTTGGCCTGCGAGGGTAGCTACGAAGGCCGGTTCGAATGGTTCCCACCCTTGGCCAATTTTCATGACCCGTCCTTGGCCGCCAAGAGTACTGGGTCAATCCACGTCGTCGATCCTGAGGTATGTTGCATGGTTGAGTACTTGTTGAGTTTAACTCCCTAACGTCGTTGTAGTTGAAGCAGTCTCAACGTCTGAAGTTAACAAACTTCAAAGGACCTTTCAATACTCATGGCATTGACGTCATCCCGGATCAAGAGTCGGTAGAGGCCGCCGTCTATATATTCGCTGTCAACCACCCTCCAAACTTGGAGAAATGCCCTGATGCCCGGGAATTGAAAGGATGTGACGCAAGCGCGGCTTCGAGAATCGAGATATTCCACCATGTCATCGGGTCTGATGTGGCCACACACCTACGGTCCGTTCAGCATCCACTTATTTCCACGCCCAACGATATTCTAGCTCAAAACCCTCACTCTTTCTATGTGACAAACGATCATTACTACAAAGAAGGCGCTCTGCGCTTCTTGGAGGTCGTGTACTGGGGCGCAAGATGGTCGACCACCGTGTTTGTCGAGTTAGACTCTCTCACTTCTACCAACCCCACAGCAGATGTCAAGGCGCAAGTCGCGGTGAGTGGTATCCATAACCAAAATGGGCTTGGTAGGGGCAAATCTGGAGAAATTCTGATCGGCTGTGCTGGGAGAGGTGTTTTGGAGGTGGGAAAGGCATCATCCGAGAACCCTGCCATTCAAGTTGTCTCGTCCATCAAGGTCGATTCAACTATCGACAATCCCAGCTACTTCGTTGACCCATATGCAAATTCGACCTTTGACGCCAGCGGCTACGTCCTCGCAGGGTTATCACGGGCTGCTGACCTTCCCAAGACGACGACGGATCCAAACGGGAGTGACGGGTCCATGGTGTGGTACATCCCATCGCGGCAAGGGGCTGCGGAATCAAGCACAATGAGCCCTAGGTTGTTGTTTGAAGACGACGGGGAGCGAATCCGATTTGCGACGGCTGCTGTCATGGTTGCTATCGATCCGAAGCTGGAAGACGGGCAGCGGTGGGCGTGGCTCTTTGTGACGGGAGCGTTTGCGAGGAGCGTGTTGGCTGTCAAGATCAACTTGGAGAATGTGGCATGAGGGATTCTATGGATGCTCTGAGAGATGCTTTGGGTCCTATCTATTTGTTCCTTTCAAGCTATAGCCGAGTAGGTAAGGAGGATGATTCACAAACTTGTTCGATCGATCCAATGCACATTACCAAACTTGCCATCCGGAGTTTGAAAGACATCCACGGGCAGACGGTATGGGGCGACTTCGGTGTCTGTTAGCACAAGGGTAACATTACTTGCCGCCTCAGCCTTCTCGTTGTAGCCAGGGCCATAGTTCTTCCAGGTAGCCATGAAAGTATAGTTATCTAAACGCGGTGTATCCTTGCCCCAGATGATGTAGCCAGCGGGATTGATACTGGTGTCAAAATACGACTTCATAAAAATGGAACGATGTTGTGAGTTCCAAGGCCTACCCAGGGCACACTTGCCCACAACATCCTTTGCTACAGTAGAGTTTGCCGCAATGACTTGGGCGTCATTGATATAGACACCGTACTTGTTGGTAAAGGTCGTATTTGTACCCTTCCAAGCTGTGATTCCACCACCGCAGCTGCGGAGTGAGAGCGTCGATCGGTCAATGTAGGCTGTTCCGAACCCATAGAGGAAGTCTGTTTGTCCTGCAATGACGCTGTCGTAGAAGAAGGCATTTCCAAGCTTTCCAACATAAACCTGTTTCACACACCGGATCAGTCAAATGCACTGCTCGTGAGCATGAGCAAGCGCTCACAGTATCTTGGTAGCTGTAGAAGCCACAAGAGTAAAAGCCAGCATTGGCTCTACTCACACCCAACGCATGCGCTGGTCCGTATGAGTAAGGAATGTACTCGTTTCGAAAATCAATATTGTAAGCGCGGAAATCGGTGCATCCAAAGGGAGTGTCGACTGGAACTGGGAAGCCAGTGGGACCCGAACCAGTAAGAGTGGCATTGAGGTTAGGACCGATCGTCAAGACGCCAGTGTAGACGTTGTCAGGAAATGAAGCGTTGTGGTTGGCTGAGTTCCACCAAATCTGAACGTCATTCTGAGCCGTAGTGTTGACATCAATGTCGGCGTATAGTTCGTGCTTCCATGGTTTATTGGACATTCCAATCAAGTGTAGAGGACCCCTCCGCGTCACATTCAGCTGCTCTGTGTAGTTACCCGGAGCAATAAGAATGTATCCAGGAGTAGTGGTGTTGCCGAATGAGTCGATAGCGTCCTGGATGGAATTGAAATGAGCTCGAGCATCATCCTTGGCAACATATAGAGTACCCGGAGGGCAGCCTTCAGTAGGACGATGCGTCTGTCTCTGACATTTCTTGTATGTGTCAACAGGGCCCTTGGAGTGGTGTGTAGCCACAGTATGGAAGAGAGCCTGTGTGACGAGCAAAGCCTTGAAGATGGGCGTCATGATGAAACATAAATGCTGGTAAAAAGAAAGAAGAGCTCATCCAGTTTTTGACATGACATGATACATGGGGAAGTCCTTTCGACTCTATTTGTATTCCACGCAAGCCACTGGTAACGGTACATGGCATACGCTTTGAATAAGGCCTGGGTAGAAAAAAGACGTAGAAAGTTGGATAATGGGTTGCATGACTCTGTTAATCCACAAATCACGATTGAAGAACATAACGCCAGTAGGTTTTATCTCTTACAAGGTTCGGATATGCGATGCCGAGAGGTCAAGGTTCTGGTTAAATTGGCCCCAGTCTGGGTACTGTTTTTCCACCAAGGAGAAGCTATGCTTCTTGTAGGTTTCAATATTTGGGGGATCGACATAGCTTAGCTCTTGGGGTATTAACTAGGTTCCCCGCCATATCAAAAGCTGGGGAAGATTTATTGCGAGGTCAAGCTTTTAGGTACTTTGGGGGCCGCTCTTATGGGGGCGGGATCCGGATATGGGCCATGCGCCGCATGCGGATATTGCAAGTTCCTTGATCTCCAATTTACCGGAGCAGACATTTAAATCTGCCAGCCCTACAGGGTGAGGAATAGGTATAAAACCCCATCCGCATTGCCAAGCTGTTCTGGATATAATGCCTGGCCCATCGAGGAATGATTCTTGCTGGAGCCAGAGTCAAGAACTTTATACGCTTCTGAAAAGTTTTGGTAACAGCGAGGCACATGACTCCCGAGGTATGATATATGCTTTGCTTGGAATGTCGTTAGATGCCAAGGATTGTGCTGCTCTGCGTGCGGATTACGGCAAGTCCGTTCAAGAACTTGTTCGCGACGTCTCTCACTTCTTATACTTTTGCGATCTTGACCCGACTCTGACCCAACAACTGGGGACAATACGGGACCTCCTCCTGCAACTCAGGATCATCAACATATTGCAGTTGAGAGGCTACTAGAATCATTTGACGAAGAGGATCTGGAAATTCTGGTGATTCTTCTTAGGCGAGGGGATATTGAGATTGCAAACGTGCTCAAGGCCGCCGCGAAGCTGCTTCTCGAGGAGGAGGCAGACATCGAATCGAGGAACAATGTAGCCCGGACGCTGCTGTCACTGATCCTTGAGAATGAGCCAGAAGTCGTCATGCGGCAGCTGCATCTCGAGAAGGGCACCAATACCAACTTAAAGGACCGGGCAGGCCAGACGCCGCTGACATGGACCGTCACAAATGGGTACAAGGTTGTCGTATAGCTTTTGCTTAACAAGGGTGCCGAAATCGAGTCGAAGAACAGGTCAGGCCAGACACTAATGTTGTGGAGTGCCCAGAAAGGGTATGTGACCGTCTTACAGCTGCTAGTCGACAAGGGCGCCAATATCAAGTCGAGAGATGTTTTGGGTCCTAACTATTTGTTCCTTTCAAGCCATAGTCGAATAGGCAAGGAGGATGATACGAGATGTGACGAGAGGTCACAACAAGGCTCTTACGACTAGCTTAACCTCATGTTGTCCATTGAATACCTTCTATACCATCGATTTGATCATCCACTTGGGTCCATAATCCCTATGCTCTCCCTTCCACTGCCGGCTCAAACCAACCTCCTTGGCCCATGGTGCCTTGATGGCCTCTGCGCCCAGGTAACCCTCCTCCAACGTGACCTGTCTGTGTCGGCGTCGAGGTTAATACAAAGCGAAGGGCCAACTTCAATTAACCTAGTAGGTGCGCGTATGTTCCCCATGCTAAGACTAGGCAGCGGAACCGTCGCGAATGGAGCTGTTCAACCTCGGAAGAAGCTCTGGAGATTGACATGGACAGGGATCGGGAATGGCTTGATCTGAGTGGCCCCAATGCCGGAAGGTTCCCCAGATTGGACTCGAATCATCCCGAGAACAACACCATTCTCCAAACCCCGCAACCGGGGGTGGCGCCGATCTGCAAGGTCGCGGAATCATTTCGAGGGGATGGCAACAGGAGCAAACTACCGCTCCAATCCTGGAGCAAGAACCCTGGCTTTGACAACGTCGGAATTGAGTCATTTATCGATGGTGCTTGGCGGCGAGTATCTGGTGATTTATTGAGGATTCAATGGACGAATATGGTGACGTACCCAAGCAGATGGGTGCTTGCTCGTCTATAAATACACCTATTGAACCCCATGAGATGGCGTCTTGTTCTGGCTCGGATCATCACTATAAGCCAAGCAATCTTGATTCTACCAAGCTCAGCTCAAACATCTATCCATCATGAAACCCATCCATCTTCTCTCGTCGTTAGCCAACCTCCTCCTTCTTGCCCAAGTCGAAGCTGTGGCGGACTTCACCAACAACGTCGTCTTCGACCCCAGTGATGACTATACGAGCTGGAAGACCATCTATGGCCGTTCAGTGCAGTTGCAGGATGGCTCACTCCTCGTTACCTGGGAGGATTACGCCCCCGAACCCCCTTTGGCTCACTTTCCTATCTGGAAGTCTGTCGATGGTGGGGTGACCTGGTCCGACTTTGTCAATGTTACGGACCAGGTCAACGGCTGGGGTCTGAGATATCAGCCTCACTTCTTCGTCTTGCCTGAAGACTTGGGAGAGTACAAAGCGGGAACTCTCATCCTGTCTGGAATGTCTCTCCCCGCAGACCTCAGCGAGGCCTGGCTCGACATGTACACCAGCACCGACGGAGGTGAGAACTGGGAGTTTGCCAGTCACGTCGTCTACGCTCCAGGTCCCGAAACCACTAAGAATGGAGACAAGGCAGTCTGGGAGCCGTTCCTCCTTATGCATGATGGCGAACTCGTCTGCTACTACTCGGACCAGCGAGATCCATCTCACGCCCAGAAGCTTTCTCATATCGTGACCAAGGATTTGAAGAATTGGTCCGATCCCGTTGATGATGTTGCTCACTCGACGTACAAACATCGCCCAGGCATGGCCGTTGTTGCGCATATTGAGTCTACCGACAACTACATCATGACATACGAACTCTGCGATGGCCCTGATGGTGGCTGCCCTGCGTACTACAGGGTCTCTTCGTCGCCATACGACTTTGGTAGTGCTGAGGAACACAAGCTCCTGTCTAACGATACCAACACCAGCCCGGGTTCATCCCCATTCGTCATCTGGACACCCCATCCTGAGCGAGACGACGGCTCGGGCTTGATTATCATGAACGGATCCGGCCGGGAGGAACTCTTTGTCAATGAGGACGCGGGGGAGCCGGATGGTTGGAAGATGGTGGATGTTAACCAGTGGACATCGCACTCGCGTTGTTTGGAGATTATCGAGGTGGAAGGAGAGAAGAAGCTGATGATCACTGGTGCTGGACACATGTCTAGGGATACTGACAACCTTGTTGCTGTGGGCGTTGTTGAGATTCCCACCTAGATAATCTGCATATCGAAGATCAAGATATTCACATTCTTTAGTAAGAAAAAGACGAGGCTGAGTAAATATAACCCAAATCCTAGTCTAAAATCCCCTTTCATCGTCCCCTTGACTTCAAGTTCTATCAAATTAGTGATCTCAGCGTCTGCGCGGTTGTTAATAATATGTAGTAGCCACGGGGCTAATGACAAACCTGCAGCCTTCCCCGACTTTCATCTGCCTGCTCACCATCGTGAGGTGCGAGCAATAAGCCTGACAAATGCTTCTTTGAGTCCTGAACCTCCATGACATGCTGCCATACTGTTATGAATTGACTTTAAGTCGTTATTAAAAGTTGCTCACCTGCTCGAAAGAATCTCGCACGTAGAACCTTACTGTGGTCACCTCTCGTGTTTGTCCGATTCGGTGGATTCGTGCAAGGGCTTGCTCTTCGAGAGTTGGGTTCCTACATACTTAGCACGCGGATAAAGGCGCTTTTTGCTTGTGCTTACCAGTGAGGCTCCATGAGATAGGCCCTAGTTGCTACCGTTAAGGTGAGACTGGGAGTCGTCAATCATCAACTCGCGCACAAGTCATAGATACTTACCCAGCTGCACCACAGGACAGTGTCAAGAGCATGACGCGGACAGACGGGTCAGTTCTGAATCTCTCCACAATCTCCTGTCGCTCATTTTGAGGTACTTTGCCATCGAAGCGAACACTTGGAATGTGTGCCTTTTCCAAACCGACTTCTACCATGTCCAGTGTTAGTCTCCATGTTGAGAAGACAATGCTACAATACGTCAGTGACAGTTTAACTTGGAAGCTAGGGGAAGCACCATTTTTCGCTCGGTGGTAGAGTCTTGATGTCAGTCATGAGAGCCTCCACCTTGGATGATAGGCCAATGGACTTGACCTTTGTTTGCTGCTGCACGTCGTCTAGACTTGACTCTAGAGCACTGCTGTTCGTAGAGACAGCGGCCATGGAGCAAGAAGGATCGTGGCCGCATTCCACGACGTGCCTGGCCTGGAAACTCTTTTGCGTGCAATCTGCACAGAGAAATCTCAAACAGCTCGAGAACTGAGCGCTTTGCTGTGAAATGGTTGGGTCTTCAAAAAGCGTCTCTGCAATCTCGAGTGTTGACCGGCACTGTACGCAGACCAGCGGCCCCATCTCTCGCTGAACATTGAAAGCCCTCTGTGCGGCGCTGGGCCAGTCACTATCTTCCAGGGAGGCTTGAGGGGTCTTGTCATGTCTCGTATGATAGTGAAGGCCCAGGTTGCAGATCAATCTCAGTGACTCGATCTGCTGCAGGACGTTGACGTATATGCCAGCCCTAGAGTGTTCCGAGTCCCTATCTAGAGCCTCTTCGATGCTCACAATGGCCTTCTGGCGTATCTTGTCGTACAATACTCTCTCCTCGGTGCTAAAATTGACAGGACATTGCATATCCCGCCGGCCGGGAAGGTTGATGGTTCCCTTGGGTCGCCTGAGTAGCATGCAGGCTGAGAGACGCTTCAGTCTCTTGATGGCTTCATCATACTCGCCGGACTTCCAGAGGCGGGATATATCAACATCGAAGCATCTTCGATCGGTGTAGGGGTGGGCGCGGATGAACTTGAATAGAGTCGCCAAGTCGCCAAGACGGTTTTGGATTGGAGTACCGGTAACAGCCCACCGTGACTTAGAGTCAAGTGCACAGACTGCCTGGGACATCTTTGAGTTGCCGTTTCGGATAAGGTGCGCTACCTTTGTTAGCATCATTGTTGCCACGAAGGTGCTCCTGGACTTACCTTCATCGAGAATGATTCTTTCCCATCGCACTGAAAAGAGAGCTGCGTTTGGTACACCATTTCCACTATTCCACTCTGCAGAGACTGTGTGATATGTTGTCAAGACAATGTTCAAGTGGTCAAGGCTGTCTGTGGAGCTGAGGCGAGTTTCTCGGTGATGGCGGTGCCATGCCATGCCGCCGTTAATGACGTGCCTGGTTGAAGTCAGAATGGACTTGTTCAAACACACGTAGATACCCACTCAGATAGTTGCTCTTCCCATGTCCCGATTACTGCGAAGCATTAGACCCAGATCCCATTGTATGAGTAATCGCAGTGGAGGCAAGCTTACGTGGAGGTGGAACGACAATGAGGGTTGCCGAGACGCTGGGCTGGCATTCTTCGGTTGTGTCCATGTCGGTGTTGTTTCCATCCAAATCGGTTGCTGCTAGGGCAATCATGGTGAGAGTCTTGCCAAGTCCCATAGGATCTGCGATGATACCCCCATAGCACTGAGGGGGCTCTTCAGGTTGATAGGCATTGGAGATTCGGTTGAGGAAGCTAAGAGTGTGTCAGTGGTATCAAAAGTCAATGCTACGGCATATCACATACGTTCGCCCTTGGTCGGTGTCTATCATCTCCCAAACATCTGGCCGCTTGTCGTAGAAAGCCCAACCCTGTTCCCGGCGTAACATGAATGTGAGAGCCTGCTTCTGGTGCCTGTTATGAGTGGTCAGTTTGAGCAACATATACGCATATTCACTTCAATTCACTCGCCTTCTGAGTTCCCCCTTGATAACTTTGGGCTGTGGTGTTTCTTCTAGATCGTCTGGCCTACCCAGCATGTCTAATAGGTCCTCTTGCTGTGGTATTCTCTCAAGATGAATGGACTGGAGGCCATTTGAAACAACTTCCGAAACAAAAGAGCAGGATTCAAGATCATTCGAAGAAAGACGATGAGGGTTATAGTATCTGACGTCAAGGTGGCACTCCCGAGGATCCTGTAGGTAGACCTGGTACTCCTCAAACCACGTCCCAATTTCCTCAAAAAGATCCGAGGGACCATAAACGGTAATCTCCAATGTACATTGAAGAGGAGTGGAACGCGTCTTTTGCTGCGCGGAGCCTTGAGAGTCTGGGGTGGTGCAAGAGACGTAGAGGTCTAGGGTCTCCTCATCGAGAAGGCCTTGGACCATTTGGCCATGTTCTGATAGTATGTGGCCAGAGATCTCCGGGCAGTCACTTGAGTTGAACTCTGTCGAGCTCTGTATCTGTACGGAAAACGGTGATGATGGAATGCTGAGTGATCGTTTTGGGTCACATCGAGCAGATATGTAGGGAACCTCGATAAGGTTAGGATTAATGGACCTCCATAGTTGTTGAATCAACTTACCATGCCAAAACACACCATTTCTGGCCCTTCTTCTTCGGGGGCCTGTTGGGCTGGTGCGAGTGCAGTGGGAGGACTGTGATTCGGGACTGTCATGGTGTCGACATTCAGCTGAGCTTCCACGCAGACTGCGCTTTGCCATGGCTGGAGACTCAAAGGAATCTGAGTGGTATTCATGGGATATTGGGGGCAAAAAGATGTAGGAAATATCAGTGGATAGTTTTGAGCAGGTTCTTGCGGCATTGGATATCGCAGGGGGACGGATGACCATGAGGTGAAAGCTGTTGATGGCGGCTGTGAGTTATTAGCCACTATTGGGTAGGGATTGCCTTGGAATAAAATTCCTGCTCCGCTTTGGGACGGAAAACTGTGGTATGGGTTCCATTGGTTGTCAGAGGGAGACGGCAGGGTCGAGTTGAGGTTCCCGGTTGGCCAGACATCTGGTTGCGGTGTTGCGGATACCCATTGAGCTACTGAACCAGAGTAGCTCTGTTGGGCTGCGGTGGGTGCTGTAGAGGATTCATAGCCCGCCTGATGGCCCGCGGTCAAGGTCAGGCTGCCGATCTCTTGAGGGCGTGGTTGGGGTTCCTCATCTAGCCGGCGTCGTTTGAGTGCATTGTTGGAACCCCGAGGCACTTCCATCGTACTGAAAGACTATTGCGTCTGAGTTCGCTTCGTATGATGGGTCAGGGCCGTTGGCTTTGTTCCCTGGAGCTTGAATGGATGATGTGAGGTGGTCAGGTCGGGTCAGGCTCTGAGCGTTGTGAGGCTGAATATCCATTATCAACCTCGCTAGGCAGAATGTAGTGGTTAAAACTAATGCGGATATCAGGTATACAGGGGGTGGGTATGTACAGCCCCCATGGTGTTGGTTCTGGGCGCGTAGATGGCGAATAGGCTTGCCTCCCAACTGCACTTTCGCCCCAGAATTGTGATTTTGGCGGTGGCTGAGTGTTGTCACAAATTGATACATGCATATCAGGCTCTGGGCTTTGCCATAATTACGAGGCACTCTCCGCCGGGCTTCCCCATCTGTTCCTCAAAAACTTTCGTCGGACCTACAGTCGCCCACGATGCCTCTGAAGCCCGCCATATCAGCTCTTGCGAGAAAAACGATCAAGATCGCCTACGACGAGCTTGACCGCACCATTGCTCCAGGAGATAAACGAGATTTTGGCAATACGACTCTCCAGAATGTCCGGCAAGTGGCTCTCGACATTGAAAATCAGCTTGCCGCTCGGCAGTCGCTCCGCAACATGCGCCGCCTCATGCCCTTCCTCCAAGGGCTTGAGCACTACTCCAAGGTTGTCGACATTCTGTGTAACGGCACACCCTATTTGCCGTGGATATGGGCACCAATCACTCTCATTTTACGGATAGCTTGTGAGTATGTCGGGGCTTTTGAAAAGATCATCAAAGGTTATTCAAGCATCGCCGAGTCACTTAAGCGCTTTGAAATCCTCAGTGATGCCTTTCTTGGTAACCCGGAATTCCAGCAGACGCTTGCTGTCTTCTACGCCGACATTCTGGAGTTTCACAAGCATGCTTATAAGTTCGTTCGAAGAAGTGGTAAGTAGTATCGACACCATACTAGAAGGGGTATTCTCTGACATTCATAGGCTGGAAATTAATGTTTCTCACTTCCTGGGGACGCTTCGAGAGAAAGTTTAATAATATTCTCGAAGATTTGAGACAACACGGCTCTTTGATCGACCAGGAGGCTAACGCCCGCGATATATCTGAAGCTAAGAAGATGCGAGAAGAAATCCGAGCCTGGAGAAAAGAGAGCCAAAGCCAACTCAGCCGCGAGGAGACTGAGCAGAGCGCGAAGCAATTTGAGGCCATCGCATCGTGGCTAAAGACCAACGAATCTGACCAGCTGGCCATCTTCGACTCGATATCTTTAGAAGTGGCCGAGCACCAAGGAACCTGTGGATGGATCTTGAAGAACCCAAAGATCAGCTCCTGGCTTCAGAACAAACCGAATACTCCAGCACTTTGGCTGCAAGGACCAGCCGGGACTGGGAAAAGCGTTCTCTGCACGCAGCTGGTCAACTTCATGAAGGCATCCAACATGTTTGTCGTTCACCACTTTTGCACCTACCGCTACGTGTCTTCGACCGCGTATGAGCAGATCCTGAAGTCGTTTATTCTTCAGCTTGTCCGAGAGGATGGCGATCTGATAGCCCATGTCTACGAGGCATACGTCTTAGAGAAGAAGTCGCCTACAACCACGGCCCTTGAGCAGCTCTTTCACACTCTTCTTGCCAACATGTCCAACCAACCCAGTCAGGAAGAGTATGTATGGGTTATCATTGACGGATTGGATGAGTGCGAGCTGGACAAACAGATCCGCCTGATACGTTTGATCAACCAGGTTACATCCAAGCCCTCTTTGCCTGGCAGCACTGTGTGCAAGGTCTTGGTGTCAAGCCGTTCCCCATCGAATGCATTGCAGAACCTCCGCAGAAAACAAACTGTCTCGCTCACAGACGAAAAGACCTCTCTGCATGGAGCCATAGGGCAGTACGTCAGAGAGAGGTTGGTATCACTAGACACGAGACTCCGGCAGCTTGGTATAGGTCGGGCAGAAATTGAAGAGATTCGGAGTGTGATCGTGGTAAAAGCCGATGGTGCGTCGTTCGTTTGACACAGTAAGCTCCACTGAAAATCGGCTGACCTTGTCTAGGCATGTTCCTCTACGCTCGCCTTGTTATGGACTACCTCGCGAGCAACATCTTTTATAGTAGCGACGAAATCAAGCAGTCGGTAAACCAACTGCCGAAGAAGCTTGCAGACTTGCATGTTTTATGTTACCTTTTGCCTCTGAAACCCCATGCTAATACTCTCACCAGTTACCGCAAGATGCTAACCCAGATCCTGGTTCAGTTGGACGCTCGCTCCGTGGACCGAGTCAGGTGTATTCTAGGCTGGGTTGCGTTTGCGAAACGGCCACTCCAGAAGCTTGAGTTCCTTTCTGCCATTACATTCAGTCCTGGTGACCCCAAGGTTGATGTTCTTGCGCCTCAATACATACTGGACATCTGTGGGACAATTGTCGAGGAGAGAAGGGATTCAACCCTGGCATTTATTCACATCTCTGTGAGAGAGTAAGAGGCATAGCAAGTCAAGTCTTGGATGATTAGCTTACTGGACTAGGTTTCTTCAAAGCTCTTCGAGCAATATAGTGATCCACAAGCAGCAAGCGCTTCACGAGCATGGTGTAGCAACTGTCACCTGCCTTTTATCTGGGTTTCGAGTCTTTGGAAGCAAGCTTTCTGAACAAGAGAGATTCCTTCGGGTCGGCAAGGGCCTTCATGGGTTTCACGTCTATGCCACCGAGTATTGGAGTGAGTACTTGCTGTCTCATGTTGCAACGACTGACGGGCTCGCCACGGATTCCCCTGCACCACTAACGATTCTTGCTTGCCAATTGGCGGAAGCGGTGGAGGTTTCAGGCCTAGGAAGTGTTGCGGAGCATGATATGGGCACCAGTCAGCCTGATGAGCGCCTCCAAAATCTACGGCAATACCCTACACTTTACAATTGTGTTGGGAGAGCTTTGAAGGCTAGGTCTCTGAAGAATCTTGAGGCCAGATTGCTGGGAGGGTATGGTAAGTAAGACCTCAGAATGAGTATTCTCAATGACTTCTAACCTGAAGTAGCTTCTAAAAGGACCCTAGAACCCTCCAACCCTCGCTTCATGTCAGAGAGCATCTCCAACTTGCTTGAATCGTATCAAGACGTTGTCAAGTCACTACTGGACCACGATCACTACCCAGGTCTCTCTGGGGACGAGATGGAACTGTTCAGAGTCCATTTTGGGACCGCTGCGCTCACTTGCCGATTGGGATCCTGTCCAAGGGCAACATTGGGCTTTGAGGCGGAGAAACTCCGTTCCGAGCATGAAATGTTCCACGTCAGATACTTCCCATGCACGTTTCCCGGCTGTCAGTATCCCCCTTTAGCGTCCGCTAAGGCACTAAGGAATCACATGAGCAAACATCATGCTGTAGTGGCAGCTAGGAAGAGGATTCGCAGGACTGGGCCTGGAAGTGTTCAAAATGACCAACAACAGTCAACGACCTCTGTATTCAGACAGCGCCTCCTGGAAGCTCAGAAAACAAAGGCGTCTGGAAGCAGCCCACAGCCACAACCGCAAGACGACCATTTCCCCCCATGGGAGACGCCAGGAAGCGATGGTGATAGTCCAGAACAGGTCACCAATCATACTGCCCCACTCTTTCTGGGATCCCCAAAGCTCACCGGCTTGATGGAGGTACAGAAGTATGGCCGCAATAGCAGGGAACAGTCCATAATCACTATCTCTTCCGACTCGAACAGCCAAGATCGCCGGATGAACGAAAGTGAGCATGAGAGGCAACCATACGACTGCTCCACTTTGAAGAAGACAGGGGAAGGTCCACGAGATGCTATTACTGACGATCAAGATTCCCTATCTCAGTTCCAGCCAGATGTCCCCCCTAACGATTCCATTTTATTTCGCCCAACACAATATCTAAGCCTCAACGAAATGGGTCTGCGGGGTGAGATGTTTCCATTGTACCTGATGGATGCGCTTCCGAATCACGAGACAATAAGGGGCGCTGCGGGATTGGTGGCTGCCGCGGCGTTTGGTCACTACGATACAGTTAGATACCTCATTTTTCAGGAGGGTTTCGACCCAGACCCACCCGCATGCCAGAGGATCGAACTGTACTCTGTGAAGTTGGAATTCTCAACACCGATTCTCGCAACAATTGGTGGCACACATTTGAAGGTCTTGAGTCTACTCCTCTCACACCCGAATTTCGACCCGACAAGGGGTCTTCTTGACCGATCATACGCTGAACTTGCCGAGAGCCGACGGGGTGTAAACTGGCGACAAGAAAGCCTGGTGCTGCAGGCTGCTTGCCGTGCCTACACGAAGAGAGGTGGCTTTCCAAAACTCCAAGTTGCTCAACCATCAGAGGAGCAGTTTGAGCTGGAGGAACCGCTGCCCTCTCCAATTAGCGACACAAACGTACTACATGACTTTGACTTTGAGTATTTTCTCCACGATAAAAACGGCACTAATGACGCATGAGCCATTGGTAAGCGAAATGGGGCATGACGAAGGAAACGTTGCTGCAACTTGTTCATAGGTGAATTTAACTGGTGCCGGGCAAACACATTAAACCTGTACCGTGAGCATAGCACTGAGAGAGGGCTTTCTTTCCCATATACATAACAACTGGCTTTGTTATTATAGCAGATGCCAGGTTTGGATACTTGTCATAACGATAAACAAAGAGAGAAAGAATAGGAGGAAATTACAAAGCAAGAATGTTTACCCCAATAAAAAGGAAAGAGAGCATGCAGAAAAGAGAAAGGCATGATACTATTGATCGTTGGGATCTATTCCCGCTCCACCCCGGATCCTGACGTAAGGCACATGAGCTTTTGGGAAATATGCCGTCACAGGAGCCACTTTGCACTTGAAGTACGTCCTCCACGAGAATGGTTTTTGAAGCCCGCTCTTCTTGTATGTCTTGGTCTCCTTCTTGGAGCAGGGCATGTCCATAGAGAGCGTTGTCCACCGGTTATACGTCGCCACCTTGGTCTCCATGGCAAACGACCCGTTGACCACCGAGAAGCCCCTAAGCTCGGCGTCCATTATTGCCATGCCGTTGCTATACGCTAGAATATGGGTGGATAGGTACTTCCTCACTAGGTCGTCTGCTGCGTTTAGCTCGGCGATCAGAGCGGCGTCTGCTTCGGGTGAGTCGGATGTGAGTTCCGTGTCTGGCCAGATTATGTTTGACCAGCTGAGGGACCATGTGCTTTCCTGGGCATCGCTTGATGGTTGCTTGTATTGTTTGATGATGTCTTGGAGTGGGGAAAGGTCGGCTTTGATCTGCTTGGCTAGTTCCGGGACTCGCTGGACGATGGGCATGAACAGGAATAGGTCGCTGATCTTTTTGAACTTGCCCTGCTTGATCATGGAGACCAGACTGGCAGCGTCCGGATACTTTTTGATGTCTTTTCTTAGTTGAATCATGTCATCCAGTCTCTTTCCCAGCTGATTAGCGGGAACGTCAAGGGGACCTCGGACTGGCCAAAGTCTGTTGGCAGCTTCGATAACTTCGTCAACTGCTGGCAGTCAGTACGTTTTGCATTATCACGAAGGTTTTGGAGACGTACCTTTGTCGAGGAACTTTAGGACACCCTGCCCATCGCACCTTTGAAGTTCCTCGCAGATCTTTTGCTTACTTGAATCGAACTCGGCTCGCATAATGTCGTAATTCGATGCCAGAGAGTTAGCAGCCTCGTTAATATCGTTGACCCTTTCTTGGATGCGAGTCAGGGCACCATCCCATTGAACAAGTACCGACTTGATCGGGGGCTCCATCAGTTGGAATGAAGGGGTTAGATAATTGTTGACGGCTGTGCTGATAGCATTGGCGTTGCAGTTGCCGGCTTGACATGCGGCGACTACACGAGCGAGAGATTGGAAGACTGAAAGATCAATCTAAGATTTTAAGTTGAGCATCAATATCAATGCAGTTAGTAAGCGCAAACAAGACTTACCTCTTTGGCTTGGGCGACAACCCACGGAGCGATGGATTTGAGCACGCTCGCAATGTCGACCTTGTTGTTGAGGATTGGTAGACTGACTTTCCCGAAGCACTTGGACAGATTAGATGAGAATTTGGGAGGCATATGGGTACGGTACCTTTTCAATACTAAGAGTGTCGTCCGCGACCTTTGCAGTAGCTGTCGTCATCTCGCCCCGAATTGACATGGCAGTGAAAGAACCAGTCGTTGCGAAGTTTTGCAGCCGGGTGAAGCAGCCACAGATGGCCTCGGCTGACTTGATGAACTTGTCTCCCAGACCCTTGCCGAGCGCCCTCCGGATCTCATCGCAGAGATCGACCTCCTTGGTGAGAATGGTCAAACTGGAAGGGACTTGTACCGATTTCTTCTCCCATCCTAAGCTAGTGTCAGTAAACCTCTTCTTCGTTATCTTAAGGGCAAGGCTTACCGGGGATACAAGTCCATCCCCGACAAATCCTGAGGGGTTTCTTCAAGGTCGGGCAATTCCATGCCGCCCATAGGCGGCTTTTGCATTTGTTCCACTACCTAGTATCAGCATGAGACTGTCTATGCGTGCTTATTGAGCCTGGCCTACCGTGGGGACCTTGATTGTCTTCATGTTGACCTTGACACCACTCGGCACGATGACTTTGATCTTGCATGTTGACACTTCTTTGACGCCAGCGCAGATGACTGGTAGGGTATTGAGAGCAGCATTCTGGGCGATCACCACTTGCACCAGCAGCATAAATGGCAAGAGAGATGGTAGTGAGAGCCGCATCTTGATAGATGAGTTGAGGAGCTTTGACGCATCGACAAGACACAGGTCAGCGACCACTTTAAAAGTCCACCAGACTAGACAGAAATAAGGGGCTGTTGGCCAGTTCAGCTGAATCCCTAGGGCTGAGATGGCGCTTTTAGAACGGGACCGCGCCAGCCGAAGGGTTAACAGCAAGAAGCAGTCCTACGAGAGACATCATCCCGCAAAGAGACAATTCAAACGAATGGCATGGTGCTAGAATCGATAGCGTCCCTGGTGATGGCAGCGCCAAGGAATCTAGATCCAGTCCAGGCGCGGCTGTTGAAGGGGGTCGTCAGCCACAGTTCTCCATAGCCCCGAGACAAAACGCCATAAAGACCGGAAATGGCCTTGGTCTAGGTTCACCGGCTGCGTTCGAAAGCAATAAGTGGCTCGGGTTTCATCGTTTGGCTGAAGGCGTCAACCAGCATGACATGGGCTGTAAGCATGGCGTTGTGCCTTGCAGGAGATTGATCATGCCGGCATTGTATTGCGCAGACTGGTGCCACCATTCCTAGCTTCTGTAGATATGGTTAAAAACAAACTATTACGCGAGAGAAAACGCCCCAGACGCCGCTATAAGCCCGTCAGTTAAGCACAAGGCAGACTACGATCAAGATGAAGAGGGACGGTGAAGTGCGGAATGTTCAACTATAATGATTGTGAAACCATCCATGCGTTTAATGCCATGCGCTAAATATCTAACAAATGATGCAAATCTATATGTAGGCGCTCAAATCAATCTATGCCGTCTCACCACTGGAAGCTCTCTTCGAAGTACTCTATCCGTGAGACCCCATTGTGCAGCAGCTCTACAACCGTCTTTCTAGCTGTATCTGCCATCTGTGCAGGACCACAAGCAACGACTGCGACGCTCTCGCTGCCTGCTTTCTCGCTTGTGCTCCTCACAACTGATGGCGCATTTATGCGGCCGTGGTGGAGTGTTACTTGTGATGGCCAATCGTTGAGTTCGTCTTGGGGTGTATGCGTTGTGAGATGGATCTCTACGCTGAGATTTGAACTTCCGAGAAGCTCGCCGATGTCGTTGTGAAGGACATCTAACGCAAAACCGGGTTCTCTGACTGCCCAGTGGATCTTGACGGATTTGGGGGCGATTGGGCCGGTCAGTGCTTGGAGGTAGGATAGTGGAACGACAATGCCACTACCGCCAACAACGAAAACAACGTTGTCGAAGAGATGGAACGGCTGGGTGTGTCCATAGGGACCATCGACGAGTACCGTTTGGGGCACTTTCCTGGGCCATGCCGCTTCGGCAGCGTCTCGGAGTCTTGAAGTAAAGCCGTCGTATGGTCGGACGAGGAAGGTCATATTACAGGCGTCAGGGTAAAGACTTTGGGTCTCCGCGTTGTCTGAGCTTGTGCCGGCGTTGTCTGCTTCGAGGAGAGGAACCTGCTCGCCCATAAGCTTCGCCGCTGGTTGCCCTTCATCTGATACTGTGGCGACGGTAAAAGGGTGGCTCTCCCAACAACGAGAGCCATTTAGCACGTGTATATAGTAGTAAGTTCCTGGAGCTGGCTTGTAGAGACTTGTAGACCAAGGGATTACCAGTCGGACAATGTTGGAGGAAGGGTTGTAGATGGATGTCGCTCGAGTATCCCAGAACTTGGGGTTGAAGGCTGCGATTCGGAGAGCTCGGAGGACGCGGTCACCAACCCAAATGAAGCAGGGAACCCAGAACAGACCATCAAATTGGCCACCGAAGATGGAGACATGACTAGACTTGATCAGTATTAGTTCAGGGGAAAGGTACAACTTCTCTTACCCAAGCATGGTGATCAATACGATGATGGACATGACGATGTGAACAACCAGGAACAATTCGTAATGCTGACGTCGGATCCAGTAGAATGATGCGCCGATGAGAAGAGACATGAAGATGGTAGCCTGCATATGTTAGTGAATAGGGGCGTGGATAACAGGGCTGAGAAACATACCACTTCACCAGTCCACCAGAATGTATATAACCACCAGTTGACGAAAGCCTCGAAGCCACCCTCTAATATCCAAATAAGCATGAGGCCCATAGCGGGGATGTACATATCGCATACCATCAATAACAAGGAGTGTGTAACCGATGGAGTGGATGATGGCCTGGACAGTAGCAATGCGGGCAACCCAGCGATGGAAGTTGTTGTAAGTTCCAAAGTCCCATCCAGTAAGCCACATGAGAATGTTGTTCCTCATGCCAAACAGCCAAATGAGCGGAAAGTTGGCAAATGAGATGATGCCTGTGCGGTCGGAAGCGTAGCGAAGGATTTGTCGCTTTTTGGTTTCGAAGCTAGAAGTAGAGGTGAGATTCTATCGTCATATACGGCTGTGGTTGGCACCTACTAGAAGTTCTTGGGGGTGATTCTGTATCCGTGAATGCTCAGCGCAATATTAACCAAGAGGAAAGCAACCAGAGTCAGGGACTGTATCCTGGGCGGCACAGTTCCCCAACCGATTTTCTGAGCACATCGATCCCCAAACGTGGCTGGCGTAGTAATCGAACTCAAAGTCCGGGTGTAGAAATTGCCCAATTTTGATCCAGATCCTGATGGCTTGCTCCGAACCATGCGCAAGGCGGCAATGTGTTGTCCGACATGGTTCATGATTCCAATAGCGATAACGACGGCCCAGAAGACGACCATGGCAGCGCTGTTGCCGGTCAGCCCATTACTTAAGTGGTAGAGTGAGTATCTTACCCATAGATAAAGTGGTACCAATACACATAGGCAACAGCGTCCTAGAAACCCAGTTAAATCCGCAGTTTACCGATCTGATTTGGCTGCCTACCAGCGTGTCCCACCAAACGCGAAAGAAGTGCTCCGACGGAATCACCACCTCTCTAAAAGTGTGAGACTGGCCAGTCTCATTCAACTCGAACCTTCGAACTTTGGCAATATCATCGGCACTGTAGTTGGAAATCAAGCTGAATGGCGGGAGAACCGTATGCGCGCGCTCCTGGCATGTTTCGTTGAGGGGACCCAGCCCGACGGTTCGAGCCCCAGGCTTGCAGTGCACATCGAGACATAGGTACAGCGAGATTATGGCTCGCGGGCTGTAGCACGGCTTGAGCAGGCCCGTCTGGTTCCAAAGTGTCTCATCGAAATGCACCGGCTTTAGACACGCCTGGCAGGAATCGTAGCAAACCTCATCGGGAGACCTGATCGCAGCGGCACGGACTGGCGAGCTCCATATCGCGATGTACGAGGCTAGCACAGCCAGAGACGCTGCGAACTTCATGGCCGGCAGCTCGCAAAATGTGTCGAGGCAGTTTTGATGGCGGACGGGTGGGTGACAAGGGGAGGCTCGTGCGAGGTTTTTTATCTGATCATCTGATAAAACGCGGCACGACATCGGCTCGAAGTCACGTGAGTGATCCTACGGAATCCTTCAGGCCGAATGACCCGATGTCGCTGGCTTTCTCCACAGTTGGGCTTGGTTGGCAACTTGGCATCAGGCGCGTTGTTCCTGACACTCGTTCGTTGGAGAATCACGCGCCACGAGTTTGGGGGTCATCTTGATCGATTGTGACAAGATTGATAACGATTCAAGGTGTCATCTGGGGTTTTCACTCTGCCAGATCTCGCGCGTTGGGGAGACAAGACCAGCATTAATTGCTCACTAAGTGGGTAGGGGAAGCCACCTGAGGACCCTGATGTTGGTTTGTTCGGGTTGCAGGTACATGAGCTAAACTGGATGGGTACGGTTCGGATGTCACGCTGATGCAGTCTGGTGATCGTTTGAACTTCAAGTGTCACAGTGAGTGTGCCATGGTTGCATGCATTCAGTTGTATTTACTGATTGAGCTAAGCAGCCTCAGAAAGAGTCTAAGATGAGGCTGTTATCAATAGGTTGTAAGAATGTACAAAGGTCGGTTTGTCCGTGGTATCTAATTTACAGAATCATGCTCATCATCGCATCTACGAGGTGTAGGTGCAGCTGTTGGGCTTCTCAACCTCAGTGGTGCGGGCAGAAAATCCCAGGCAGCCCTCGTTGCCAGCAGGGTTGGCGACACCGGCGGAGACCCAGATGCTCCAGGCGCCCTCGATGCTGTTGGGGCAGGCGAGGAGGCTCGCGCCGTCGAGGGACAGGTTGCCGTCCTTGTCAATCACCCAGCCCTTGACCTCGCCGTTCTTGGGTGGAGGCTGAGCACCAGTGGTGTATCCGAGCTTACCCTGGCCTTTGCTAATGTTAGCGGCATTACTTTATTTCCTGGAACAATGCTTACCCATGCCAGATCGGTCGGCGTAGAGCTTCTGGGGAGGGTTGTCGGTAGAGTAGAGGTACAGCTCCCCGTCCTCGGTCAAGCTGAAGGTGGCAGCGCCATCAGACTTGGTGTCGCAGGTAGCGTTGGAGTGAGGGAGATGGAGGAAGAGGCTGCTCTTGGCGGCGTTGACGGTCGCAAAGTGGATGTCGCTGGCGGAGCGGAGAGCCAGGATCTGGAAGGGTCCGGGAGTCTTGGCAGCGTCGGCAGCGGGAGCGGCAGCAGCGAGGCCGCTGAGGACGGGGAGAGCGAGAAGAGTCTTGAACTGCATATTGAAGGATTTAAAGTGGTAAAAGGTGAAGTGTATTGGTGTGTGTTGTTGTGGATTGTGATGCTTTTATGGTGTTGATGCTGTAGGATGACTTGTACAAACAGCCACCAGATTGGGTTCTTACAATGCCCTTTATATAGCAAACAAAACGAGGCGACACAAAGATCTTCATGAAGATCTTCTCGTAAACGAGTCTATGCGTAGGGAGACAGCGGGCCCTTCTGACATCATTCCCCTCTAAAGAATACGAGAAAAACGCACCCCAGCTCCGGGGCTTGGCTGGGGCCCGCATTGTCCACGCCTCCTGTAATGACGGCACTTTCAGGCACTTTCAGGGCCCTTCTCAGTGGTTGGAGCGGGACTCGGCCGATACTTGGGGGTCTGATGTTTATTACTCCGGTGACGGCATTCACAGCTCATCCCGACTCTCCACCAATTGGCCACCCGCAACTTGGAATGCCGCCCTCTATCAGCCCCTATGTACGTCTCCACAACAGCCAAGAGCCCAAGAGACCCATTTCAAGAGGCCATCACAACTGGGGACTCGTCTGTTTCGTGCGTTTACCGAGGATCAGCTGTAACGTACCCTTGAGGCTTCCGGAAGATTATTGCCACCCTTGCATTCCGCAGCTGCCGGAGCTGGGCTATGCTGTTTTTAGTACCTGGGGGCACGCTGACGTATGCCATTTTTATTGCTGGGCTCATCCTGGGGGAAGATGGGAACCTTTTGGACTTGGGGAATGGGAAACACGAGGTCGATGGAGGGATGCCATTCGAGGGTGTCAGGATCGATGATTGTCGGTCTGTCTTACGAGTAATGCAGGGAACTTGTTTCATGAGGGGAAACACCTGATGTTTGTCTCCAGTTGATGTCACTCTTAACAGCATCCTCAACAATATGGAGGCCTCAGTTATTAAGTCAATGCGTATACGCGGGTGGCATGTAATTGGCTGGGGCGTACAAGCGAATTCTCATGCAGTCTACGGAATCCCATGTAGGGTAATGGGGTTAAGTCAAGTCTATGGTCTAGTCACGCTGCCACCTAGGTAGTGAGCATTCCCTTGGGTAATTTAGGCATAATTATTTAGAGTTCTACTTCTTTGTTATTGTTCTATTAAAAGATTCCTCTCATCCGTTGCCACGTCATAAAAGCTGGTGCATTCTCTTAGAGCTATGGATCGTCTTGTGCCATCAAACCTATTATATGGCTCAAACCACGGGCCTCTTCCCGCAGCGCTCCAGTTTTACTCCATACTATACGTCTTGGCAGCAGTGGGTGTCCTCCAGCCTCAGCAATTCGGTAACTTTCAGCCTTTGTCGTTCTGGACTCATCTGCTCGCTCAGGTTGCACTTCTCATCCGAATCACTGACAAGAGCATGAAGTCGGATGCGAATTCCCTCCTTTTCGTGAAAGAATCATCTCAATTCTAATGACATCTTAATTCCAATGAATAATACCGTCCAGTGCTAAGCCATGGGCCCTGGTATTGAACCCTGCTCTTCCTATCGGCAGTTGAGGCAGACGGAACTACCCGGTATCATTCTAGAATCCGAATAACTTACTAGAGGCCCATGTATACTCGGTGAACTTAAAATAACTACTTTTAACTAAGCTAGTATATCATCTCGTTGCGGTGTAGGCTTCTTCCTCACGTATTCGCACTCACGGTGGACACTCTGCTCCGCTGTCACCCCTTGCTCAATATTAAGTGGATGCGGCAGAACGCAACGTGATTATCATTGCGACCCTCCAGCCCCTTTATATATTCGGGCCCCTCGCCATATCTAGTACTGCTCTTGTTACCTCTGGATAAGAAGTGTGGCCTAACAGTTTTCCATGTCGTGAAAGCACTTCAAACACATATTATCTTGTCACGGTCTTGTCTAAACAGTTGTTAGGGTTAGGTAAGGCATTGACCAATGTAAGTAGACTTCCTCTAACAGTGACGTGTCTAGAGTCCCCGAACCCGCACTCGACCAGAGTCTACCCTCTGGCCATCTCTCTTGGTGCTGTAGAACCTTGACTTCCTTCTAGTCCCCCTTCAACATTCTGACCTCAACACTCTGGCGACCACTCACTAACAGATGAGCTATCTACTCCAAATCCTCAATCATTTCTCCATTGCGCTCAAGGCTGTCCGGGACACTGGTCAGGGGAATTTTCCTCTTGACGTTGAAGCTTGCTTCTTTCCCCCAAAAGACACCATGCCCAGTAGCAAACACCCGATACTTTTTCCAGAGATTGCCAGGATCCTCTTCTAGATCATCTATCAGCTTTGGGATCGCCCACAGCTCCCTCGTGAATTTGGCGTTGAAATGCTTTTCGACCAGGTCAGCAAGCCTGCTGTATGTGATGGTGTCTCCACTCAAGTATACCATGTGGTCCGAATCTCCCTTCGAAGGGGCATACACCACCTCAGCGACCATCTTGCCGATATCCTCGGGTAGAGTGATGGTGGTTTTGTTCTCCAAACTTCCCAAAGCCCTTACCACTCTCTTCTTGGCATCGACAACGCCGAACGACGGGAGGAACAAGTACGACATGAACAGTCCGGTTGAAATGACGGTCCAATCAATGTCATGCTGTTCACGCAACATCTTCCTAACAAGCTTGTTGTCGTCGAACATCCCCCCGTAACTGGCCTCCGGAATCTGATCGAAGTCAAGCCCAAATTGCCACGGAAAGAAGCGAGGCACCTTGGCCTGAAGCGCCGCCTGGATGACTTTCACCTGAGTGCCTTTGGGCATGCCGTACCCAGCGCATTGGATGACGATGCCATAGGGCTGGAAGATGGTGGCGAGCTCAGAGACGCTTGCTGCGATAAAGTCGCCGCTCTGAATCCTGACTCTGAGGGATTGGATTTCGTCGATGTTTTGTTTCTTTGCTGGAGACGGGGAGCTAAGGGTCTCAGGTCGTAGCAGAACTGTGATCTGAGTTGTTTGTGGGCGCTTGGGGGAGAGAGCTAGTGCTCGAAGGACAGAGTTCCCGAGCTCACCAGCTCCCACGACCAAGATAGATGACATGGAGGATATTTGTTGAGGCACTGAAAAGGATATTCTTAGATGTCTGCTGGGCGACACACGGTTGAGAAACTGGGTGGGGGATGAACAGATTGATGTGTTTTGATAGCGGAAACGGCCTATTAAGTAGACTGTGGTCTGAAGATATCTTTTGGCGACGCTATTGGGAACAAAATGAAGAAAGCAGACTGTTGTTAACGTTGGCTGCACATCACGCATGGCGGATTTGTCATGGAGATGCGAGAGAAACCAACTTCTCATTTGATCATCATTTGCAATCAATCGCAATTTGTTTGTAATAAAGTCAAGACTAGACCCTCTTGCTCAAAAGATCAGCCTGCTGTTCTACAAATTAAACTCGAATTCTGTGTAGTGATCGCCGTGGAGCGCCGTGGAAATTTCGGACGCCGTGGAGGTTTCGGGCGGATGGCGGGATATGGGCCAAAAAACTTGTGGGATAGCTTCGTTATGACTGAGCCATCCATATGAGAGAAACTAATGAGCCATCAGTGGGATTTCTATAAAACTTGGCGTAGAGAAAACTGCATGGCTTAATTCCCAAGGCAGTCTCAGCATTGTTTATCCCCTGAGGTTATCTTGACATCTCCTTCTTTGGCTCTTTTCGATAAGTCACTTCCTGGTGCATTTACAATGAAAACCCTATCTTTAGCTTTACAATGGACGACAGCCCTGTCGTTTTTGAGAGTGGTTGGGGCTGATCCAAGAGTCAAACTTGGATACGCTACCTATGAAGGGACGTCACTCGACAATGGGGTCGACCAATATCTGGGTATGCGTTACGCTGCACCTCCTGTCGGCGACAATCGATTCAGGTGTGCAAAGGACCCCATGCGAGAGAAGCATGTAATGCAAGCAAAAGAGGCTCGTTTCAGTCCGTAAGGTTTCTTGTACTTGTTCCAATATGCTGACGATCCCCATCACAGCACGGTCCCGTTTGCTATGGCGTCCAGGAACTTGCATTCGGCTCTGTCCCCGTTCCTCTGTCCGAGGATTGCCTGTTTATCGATGTCTACGCCCCTTCTAATGCGACCGACTCCGAACTTGGCCGACTTCCGGTAATGCTGTGGCTGCAAGGCGGCGCATTCGTGCAACTTTTCAACCCCAACTACAACGGAACCGGCCTGATTGAAGCCAGCGGCGGACGCATAATCGTCGCGACGTTCAACTATCGTACTGGTCCCTTTGGCTTCCTTGCCAGCAAGGAGCTCCAAGAAGAGGGCAACCTGAACATTGGACTCCAAGACCAGCGGGCAGCTATTGGTTGGGTCCAGAAGCACATTTCCAAGTTTGGCGGCGATCCTGAGAGAATCACGCTCTTTGGAACTTCTGTCGGTGGTGGAGGTGTCCTGCTGCAGACCTTGGCGTACGGCGGCAACCCCCCTAAGGGAGAAGACGTCAACTGGCGGGCAGGTATTGCGGCAGCCACTTATGTGCCCCCCTTTCGTCGTGTCCAAGACGTCGAGTTTCAGTATCATCAACTGCTGAATGCCACCGGTTGCGACAACCTCGCCTGCCTACGCAGCCTCAACTCCAGCGTCGTGCAAGCTGCGAACTTCGGACGCGCTGCGCCCGGACAGGCTGATCTTCCGCTTTTCCCGTACGGCCCGGTCATTGACGGGGAGCTGTTTACCGACACTCCATATGCGATGCTCAAAGCCGGCAACTTCTCCAAGCATAGGCCCCTCATTGTTGGATCATCCCATAGCGAGGGGACACTCTTTGCTCCACAGGCGAACACGACCAAAGACATCTCTTCTTTTCTCAAAACCCAGTACCCGGACTTGACCAATGCCCAATTGAATAAGGCGGAAGATCTCTACTCGTGCGTCCCAGAGACTTATCCTGGCGTCAACGTTTCGGTGTCACCACTACACTACCGTGCTGCTCAGATGTACGGGGATGCGGGGTATACTTGTCCTGCACTCAACTTCGCTTCAGAATTGAGCTCTGCAGGAGTTGGCATCTTCCTGTTTCGTGACAACATCGTCGACGCCGCAGAGCTGGCTGCTGGTTACATCGTGCCCCATACGTGGGAGACCCAGGCAGTCTGGGGACCTGAGTACGCGACGTCATACGTCGCTCTCCCTGGCGCCACCAGCTATAATGCAGGTGGCGCCAACAGACGCATTGTTGGCCAGGTGCAGAAGTACTGGACTGATTTCGCTCTGGCAAAGGGTTCTCTTGACTCGATCAGAGGCGATGGCCATCCAAAGTGGAAGAAGTATGGAAAGGGTCGTAGGTTGAGGCTGCAGACTAACGCAACTGCTATGGAGCCTGTGGAAGCATACGAGCAGGCTAGATGCGATTTTTGGGAGGCGACCGCTCCTAGCATGCATATGTAGGAAGAAAGTGCCGGCTTGTTCTCTAAAACGGGCAATCTTGTAGTATGCTATTGAGATTGGACAGAGTTAATAGATAAAGCCCATCTGACGAAGTAGACACCCCCAGAACCCGAATGACTGACAGCCCTCACGTAATGATTCATTGATTCATACGGCTTCTGAAGTCTACTCAACATGGACCCTCTCTCCTTCTTGTTCATGCTGCTTGTCATCAATGTTCCTTGCCATTTCGGATGTCTCATTAATCGTGTAGCGGCTCATGTCTCTATTTCCGACAAAGAGAGGGGCATCCGAGAACAGACGGTTCATTTCCTCAAGGGGCAGCTTCCTAGTTTCTGGCAGCATGGCCCAGAAGAAGATGGCATTCGTCAAGTTTGTCACCTGTGAGACAGAGAGTAAGTAAGGGTCTTTAAACCATCGACAGTTTCTGACTTACGATGAAGAGGATATAGAAGCGCCACCCCACATTCTCCATTCCAATAGGGGTCACTTGGCCGATCATTGTGCTAAAGTGTTTATTAGCTCTGTAGCCGTTGAAATACGCTGGTGAATAGACCTACTTGAACGCGAAGGATATCATGGTAGCCAGGGCCACACCCTTTGCCCTTGTAGCTGTGTCAAAGATCTCGGCCGGCACAATCCAGGCTTTGTAAGTAACGCATCATGTTAGCTTGTATCCCGTAAGAGGCGTAGGGTCTAGACATACAAAGAGAGCCCATGCTGGCGAAACAAAAGTTAAACAACCATGTCATGATGATGAATCCCCAGTGAGCTCCTGAGTTGTCCTCAGAGGCAGGAAACTCGGCCATCAGGACGGTACTGACGATGTACGTCACGCACATGGCAAGGTTTCCACTAATGATCATGATTCGACGACCAACTTTGTCGACAAAGGCCATGATGATAATCTCGCCAATGAGCCCAATGACAGAGTTGATGGCTTGATACCGGAGGGTGTCCGTGCCGTTGATGCCAATTTGCTTCTAGGATGTGCGTAAGCAAGATATAAGTTGCGAGAAGAACAGGTATCATACAAAGATGGTGACAGAATAATACTGGATGGCCGAGATACCCGTCATTTGCGTGGCAGCCTGGATAGCGCAGGCAAGCATGACTCGACGAAAGTTGGCCCTGGTGCGGAATAACTCAGACAAAGACTTGGCCTCGGCTTCAGCTTCTGTGGCCACCTGGAGCTGGATCTGCTGGAACTCGGCCATGACCCATGGGTCATTGGTATTGCCTTGAGAGTGCAGTCTCGCAAGTGTAGCGAGACCCTGTTCATCCTTGCCTTTCTGCAGCAGCCAACGAGGCGACTCAGGGAACAAAAAGATGAGGGCTGAGAGAATTCCAGCTGGGGCAATCTGCAGACCAAATGGGATCTGCCATTGGCGGTCGTCGGTGAAGCTGACGTAGGTTCCGTAGCTGATCCAGGCACCGCAGACGCCACCGACACCAAGCATAAACTGTTGCAAACCTGTGACGAGTCCACGAATATCTGGGTGGGCCAACTCTGCCTGATACAGCGGAACAATCATTGTAAGGATACCGATTCTTCAGAGACAGGTTAGTCAGTGTTTTGGACTTGGTCATGGATGTGGACCTACCCGATTCCGCCGATGAATCTACCACTGATAATGTAGCTATAGTTTGGGGCACCCGTCTGAAGACCACCGCCAAGGCAGAAGACAAGGCCACCACTCAAGATGGTACCGCGTCGGCCGAAATAGTCACTGATTGTTCCAGCGATTGCAGCTCCGACAAAGGCACCGGCGGTTAGAAGGGACGCGACGAGACCGATTTCAGCAGTCGAGGGAGTGAATTTGTCCTGGAAGGACTGACTCGCAACGACTGATGTGGTAATGGCCTATTAGTAAGGGCAAAAGATGATAGGTTCGGTGTAGGTCGTATGCTATCCATACCTTCAGCCACAATAGTGAGATCATATCCATACAGGAATGATCCTACGGCCGCAAAGACACCCACCAGAAACTGATAGACTCGAGGGGGCAACGCCATGGTCTTGGTAGAGAAGGCTTGATGGTATTGGCAATGCAAGTTGATCTGTTTAGTAGGCAGGTTTAAGACAAGAAGCGAAGTTTGCTGATCATGGTTCGTTTGGGAAGGGAGAAGCTGGTCTCGATATAGTTGACCCATCGCACCAATTTGTCCCGAAGAATGGCATAACATAACAATCCTCGGGCCGCTTTGATACAATGATCTGTTCAGCTGTACTAAAACAGTTGGTTGACAAATGTCATGCGCTCCAATCATACTCACCCCTTACGGGGGGAACCTGGGGTTAATGCAGATCCCCGCACACGGCGATTGATTGTCTGGGGTTGAGTGGAGAGAACATGGGGAGACAAACGCCACTACGGAGAGTGAGCCAGTGATATCTATTTAATCCCGAAGCTAAACTTGTGTCTCTTCATCAAGGATCAGCTTGTGACCTGGGATGAACTCATGGAGTTGGCATCTTGGACAAATGAAGAAACAACGACTGTTTCGGGCCAACTTCCGGGTCAAAGCTCGGCTAGTTAACTCCCTTTGTTGTCCAAAAATTCATCTTGTCCCTGGTCACCAGTTTTCAGAACATGGGCCGAGATGCAACCTTTCAGTAATTATCTCGGACAAGCAAACGCCGACCTAGCAAGGGCCTCGGGAGAGTAAACAACGAGTTTGCATGGGGACTAACTTGGATATATAGACACATGTGAATGGCAACTCTTCAAGCTAAAGCCCACTTCCAGACAAGACCTTCTTCGGAACATCTTTCATCACTTGGATCCTGTCATGTTGTTTCTTGCATCAATTTTACCCCTTGTTCAGGTCGCCACGACCCTGAGCCTTACCGTTGGCTCATCCGGCGGTAATGCTTCCAGCCAGCTGTTGTATGGCTTACTCTACGAGGTTAGTCTACAGCGTGTCAAACTGTACGTCTCTCAACTGTTTAACGAAGCATCTAGGACATCTATCATTCCGGAGACGGCGGCCTCTATGGCGAAATGCTTCGCAACCGGGCTTTCCAGGGGTCCGGAAGAAGCAGAAGAGCAAGCTATGATCGAAACACGGATTTTTGGAATCCTGTTGGTGGAGTGAACCTTTCTATTGATCAATCCGAGCCGAGTCTTTCGTCCAGCCTCGGGTACCACCTGCGAATGGATGTCCCAGAAGGCACGACGGGCACTGTTGGCTTTTATAATGATGGCTTCTGGGGCTTCAGTGTTGATGCGGCCAAGCGATACATCGCTAGTGTGTACGTCAGAGGAGACTACAATGGCGAGGTGGAATGTTATTTCAAAAACACCATCTCTGGCCAAAAGCTCTCGTCCTCCAAGATTAAGCTGAACCAGAAGGCCTCGGATGGATGGAAACAGAGTTCAACACCGACCTTCAAACCCACCGTCGCAGCTGGAAACGGAAACAACACCTTTTACTTTGCCTTTGACGGTCGTCAGCTTGCTGGAAAGAGCATCTACTTCAACCTCTTCAGTCTCTTCAAGCAAACATATAAAAATCGCCACAACGGTCTCCGTGAGGATCTGATGGTTAGCCTTGAAGGTCTCAACACGAAATGGATCCGGCTTCCTGGCGGAAACAATATGCAGGGCTTACGACTCGGTGAGCACTGGAAGTGGGACAACACCATTGGAAACCTGAAGGATCGCCCCGGAATGCTGGGCGTCTGGGGGGACATCAACACAGATGGGTTCGGACTGCTGGACCAGATGCAGATGGCTCAGGACTTGGGCCTCACTGTCATTCTCGGAGTGCACGCTGGGTTGTATCTCAACGGCAACATTATTCCCCAAAACCAAATGCAGCCCTACATCGATATGGCGTTGAATGAGTTGGAGTTCCTCACTGTAAGCTTTCTCTGTGTATCAGAATACACCTAACTAACCATATCTATAGGGCGACCAGTCAACCACGTATGGGGCCAAGAGGGCCGCCTTGGGATACACGACTCCGTTCAAAGTGGAATGGGTTGAGATCGGCAACGAAGACTACCTCAACAATGGTCGCTCGTCTTACTATTCCTACCGCTTCATGGTTTTGTACAATGCGATCAGGGCAAAGTATCCAAAGATGAACATTATTTCCACCATCAACCCATCGCCATCACCTGACAAGGGGAGCGGAGGCATGATAGACCTCCACATCTACGACAATGAGCGTCACTTTGCAAGCCTCTACAACACATTCGACCAGGCGAGTCGGGACTACCCCGTCTTTGTGGCCGAATACGCCGCTATCCGGGCTGGTACGGGAACCGGAGCCGAAATAGGAGCCCAGACATTTGGAATGGCCTGTGCCGAGGCCGTCTTTTTGCTTGGATGCGAACGAAACTCTGACATTATTGTTGGCTCGGCTTACGGTGCGTTGATAAAGCACTATGACGAAGAACCCAATACTGTCGCCGTCATCAAGCACACTGCTACTGAAGTGCTGTACACCATGAGCTACTACGTGCAGAAGCTCTTTGCTGACTACATGGGTACCGAAACGCTTCCCGTGACAGCCACAGAGGGGAGTGTTGGGCCGACGTATTGGTCTGCCACAAAGGGCAGTGAGGGAACCATCCTGAAGCTCGTCAACTACAACGGCCCGACAGGCGAAGACGCTGCAGTCAAGGTGACTTTCAAGGGGTCAAGCGCCAGCACGGCAAAGCTTACGCTTCTGTCCGCCCCTGGCTCTACCAGCGTCAACAACTTGCCTTCGATGGGTGGAGAGGCCAGCCAGATTACCGTCAAGACCATTAGTGGTCAGAATGGCGTCTTTTCCGTAGCCTTTACCAAGGCCTACGAGATTGCTATCCTGGTCGTTTAGTAGCTAGACTTTTACACTATGCCTCTTACACGGCTAGCATCCGAAAGGTCCATGGCGTTCTAGCCTATTATTGTGAACACACCACTAAGGTTTTTAAGATATTTAACAGCAAACTTTTTCTGAAGGTGTCCTATAGTTTGCCAACTGATGGTTGTTGAATATGAATTTCACGCCAAGTCAATTTCCTAGTTGGCCTTTACCAAATCCTCGATTGTCTTCTCATAAGCTTCAGGCTCCCTTCCCAAGAGCTGCCCCAACGTCTCTGTTACCGCCTCTGTCTCTCCGGCTCTGATAGCCTCCCATGCCGTAGCCCAGGTTGTGGCGAGTTCCTTTGACCCAAATCTCCCAACCACCTGAGTCTGCGCGGCATACTCATCCACGCTGACTTGTCTAATCCGAACGCTTTTATTCAAAGCCTTCGACAAAACCTGGACGGTTTCAGCCAGTGACCATGGCCGCGGTCCCGTGAGAGTGACGATTTGGTTTATGTACTTGAATTCCGACGGCGACTCAACATACGAGGCAATGAGTCGCGCAGTTGCCTCCCCCAATTCATCTCGCTTCACCCAGCTTATGCCAGGCCCCGTTCCGTCGTGAGGAATGAGAATCTCACTAGAAGGGTTCTTTATGTCGAAGAAAGCAGTGTAGATCGGGAATGATTCGCTGTAGAGTCCTTCGCGGATACTCGTCCACGAGAATCGAGAGTCTTTGTGGGCGAGTTTCCTGAGATGAGCCTCGCTGTCGAGATGTGCTCCCATGACCTCTGCTTTCGTGGTTTCCTTACCCAAGGATGCAAAGCCAAGGGACGAGTAGAATATGTGCTTGACCCCAGCTCTATGAGCGGCATCAATTGCTTTGGTTTGGACCTTGGTCCTGTACTGGTGAACGTGGCTCGGATACGAAATCAGAAATAGCAAATCAAGTCCGCCAAAAGCAGACTCAAGGTCCTCGGCGCTCGACTCGTATGAAGCTTGACGAGTAGTAACGCCATTGTCAATGTAACTTTGAGGCACTTTTTCAGGGAATCGACTGATCAGGGTGACCCGATTATTTGGAAAGATTGATAAGAGGTGGGAATAAGTGCTTGTCCCGAGCGCCCCGGATGCGGGGAAGATGCCGATCTGCGTCATTGTTGAAGATATTTATTGCTGTTTTTGTTGGTTCTTGAGGTTGTAAAGATTTGATGCTAAAAAGAGGGGAAGGATTGATCTTTTGAGGAGCCAAGAGGTTAATACTGTAACTCTTCTGACTAATACACTGAAAGATGACGTGATGTTAAGACCGATATCACCGTCGTCTATGAGGCGATCAAGAGACCTTCACAAAGTGTAGGGTGGCACTTCGTGGCAAGATCGCGTCAATTTGTAAGCTAAGCATTTACTTGTAGCTGGAATGTCAAAATAATAATGTCCTTGGGGCTTGGTCAACGTCTAAGAAACCGGTCAAGTATTCCATCGAGAGCAACAGCGAGTAACTGAAGCATGGGTAAGGCAACATTTGTGATCTGTATTTTTGTTCATGTTGAAGAATTTACTGAGAGTGAAGTCGGACCACATAAGCTTTCTGGGGTTCTCCAGGCCGGGACCAGGTGGTTGCATGCCGCCGTTATCCACGAACAACAATCGGCCTCGAAATAAGAATCCTGGTAGTTACCGTTGCCATTTCAATATATCTTGCCTCGAAATGTCATGTCTACATTTTCTGAGCCGGTCAGTCAATCGTCAAGTTGATGTTGCCCGGCTTCACGGATCGCTCCCGACTCCAATGCCGTTAGTGCCATGCACCAGCCGATTAATTAAACCCCCAGACAAAGCAAGTCAGATGAAGGGAACGCGATGACGTTGCCCCTCATTCCCATTGACGGATAAACCCAGCCACGGCTCAGAACTACCGACCTGCCAATCATGGCTTAGACACTCGCGTCAACTCTATATGATGTGGTTGCACAGCCAAGATCTTAAGCAGGCATCAAAGCTTCCAGAAGCCTTATCGTCTTCCATTACAGGGTAAACCATCAAGGTCCGGGGCTCCGGCGTGCTCGGGCTTCAACGTTTGTCCATAGGGCAACGCAAGTGCCGGGTCTTTGGGAAATTAAAGGGGCCACTTGGCAAAGCTTAATGCTGAAACTCTATATTGGTTATGCTGACCCGGTACTACCGGACAACAGGCTAATAAGGCACAAAAGTTTGTTAAATAAAGGATTAAAGGATCATCGCTGTCCAATCTCGGGTGCAGAGTGGGATAGAGCAGTTAACAGGAGGCCTATTACCCACGGGGTCTTCAGTGCCAAGCCAGAATGGTACGTTTATTGGATGAGCATAACAAGCACAACCATCCGGGACCGGAAAGAGCCGTGAATTCAAACCACCGGGTCTACTCTCCAGGTTCTATCCCGCATGCCCGCGGACCCCTTCGATGTTGCCAAGCTCGCCGTGCAAGGGTCCCATCCTAGCTAGTTGCTCGAATGACACACACCACTACGAACTCTCTTGAACAAATCTGGCTCATACGGAACTCAAATCACCATCTTTTGATCACCGATCCTGGTCAGTGCCGGCCCGTCGGTGACTATATCTGCGGAGGACTTCCCCCTCATGGTAATGCTCCGTCCTCAGCATCAAGCATCGTCACTCATTCGCTTTTGCATAGTCACTCATTTGTTTGTGCATAGTCAGTCACTCTTTTGATCTTTTGTTATAATTGGTTGCTTGATACTTTATCATCATGCGTTCTCCTCTTGTCCTTGGAACGGCGGCTTTGGCTACTGTTGCCTCTGCTGCGCCCAACTACATCTTTTACTTTGACCAGTAAATTTTGCCCTTGTCGTCGATGAACCTCATTTTAACATCTTTTTCAGGTGGCACACAGCCAACCTACCTGACAAGTCTCAGACCGCTGGTGTCACCCATGTCATCACCGCCTTTGCCAACTCCTCGTTGTTTGCTGCCGAGCCCGCTGGAAAGTATGAGCCTTTCAAGCCTCTCGATGAGATCCGTGCTCTCTTCGACGATGGCACTAAGGTCTGCATGGCTATTGGTGGCTGGGCCGACACTGCCGGCTTCGGCGCGGGAGCCAAGACGGACAGGACCCGCAAGAGGTACGCCAGGAACATCGCAGACACCCTGGCCAGACTCGGATACGATTGTGTCGGTAAGTACTATTATGTGAGTGTTTGGGCAGACGGCTAACGGACCAAGATATCGACTGGGAGTACCCCGCTGGCAACGGCGAGGACTATAAGCGTATCCCAAACTCTAAGAAGGTCGACGAGATTAAGAGCTACCCCAAGCTCTTGAAGGAGATCAAGAATGCCATTGGTGACAAGGAGCTCTCCATTGCCGTTCCTGGTCTTGAGCGGGACATGATCGCCTACACTCATGAGCAGGTCCCCAAGATCAACGCTGCTGTTGATTTCGTCAACGTGAGTGCTTTGAAGACCACCAGTGTGATATGAACCAAGTCTAACGGTTGAATAGATCATGTCTTATGATCTCATGAACCGCCGTGATAGCGTCACCACCCACCACTCCTCTTACGAGGGAACCGCCCAGGCCGTCGACGCCTACATCTCTCGCGGCTTCCAGCCCAGCAAGCTCAACATTGGATTTGCCTTTTATGCCAAGTGGTTCACCACCAAGGCCGGCGTCCAGTGCACTGAACCCACCGGATGCCCTACTGAGCTCCTCGAGGCTGCTGATGGAAGCGACACTGGCAAGTCTGGCACTATTACCTTTGAAAAGGCCAACTTTGTCGGGGCTCCTAAGAACTTGACCGTTTCGCCCGATGCTTCTTGTGGAGCTGGGACTTCTTTCAAGTGTGGTGAGGTTACTTGCTGCAGTCAGTTTGGTTTCTGGTGAGTCAGCTTCTGTCTACTTATATCGATGGTTTCTAACGTGTGATACAGTGGCAACTCTACTGCTCACTGCAGCACTGGCTGCCAGTCCGCTTATGGCCGATGCGAGGGTATCGATATCTCGGGCTCTTTCCTCACTGCACTTGAGAACGGCAAAACTGATACCGCTGCTGGCGGCCAGTGGTACTGGGATGCCACCACTTCTCTGTACTGGACCTGGGATACCGCTGACCTGATCACCCAGAAGATCAACGGTCTTGTTCCCACCAAGGGTCTTGGAGGTATCTTTGCCTGGAGTCTTGCTCAGGACAGTCAGGACTGGAGCCGTCTTACCGCTATGCGTGAGGGATTCAACACGCTCTCTGGACAAAGCTCTGGACGTCCCAAGGCTGCTCACTTTAAGAAGCACCAGGGTCACTATGGCCACCCCAGTTATTAAGCGAGGATTTGCAGGGAAGTCGGGGCATGGGCAACATGAACCTCTTTGTCCTCGGACGAAAGGATAGGCCTGCGAGGCATCATTGGTAACACCTTTGGTCGGCTTCCCTCAGCTCCTGGCGAGCCAGCACTTTCGTAGACGAAACGCCTAAACCGAGACGTTTCCTTAATAATAGAATAGACTATTCTGGCGACCCATGCTATAATGCTCACCTTGACAACTTCCTTACTCTGCTTGAGATTGTGTGCTAACCTAGCTGAGGGAACGCTTCGTGATGTTAGTTACTGGACGGGGGAGAAAGTAAAAGTATGGGGATGATATATCGGTGCTATAATAGACGTAGTAATTGGGTTTATTGCTCTGTAAAACGTAATAATGCCTCCACCAAGTCCAGTGCCTCGAGCACAGGTTCCAATAAAGATGGCGAGCAGCCTGTGAATGATAGCCACTCTGGGGATTGCAATGAAAATCATCTCGGGCTGATCACTTAAGAAGCTTCCACGAGGCTGTCTCGGACCAGATCCGGGTATACCACTGGTGCAGCTCCTCCGTCCAAGGGGGCATAGGGCCCTTGATTCCAGGGATCTTGCCCTCGCTGGAGAAGAGGCAGCTCCTGAGTCTCAGCTCAACCTCTTCCCGCTGCTTGTCAATAGTAGCGCTAATGGTGAAGAGACCGTCAGAAGGTCGCACAGCGTGGTTGCGAGGAGAGTCACCACAGCGGACAGTGATGGCTGTGGGTGTCTTTTCGACAACTTCAAAGTGGTCGGTGATTTTAGTTCCCTTGTCGTAGGTGCTCTCAGCAAGCTGCTCATTATCCCACAGCTGCTCCTCAGTCTCGGGACCTCGCCACTTGTACTCGAGGTACTTGCGCTGAACAGCGTAACCTGGAAGGGTCAATCAATCGTTATCTCGAAATGAGCGGGTTACTCACCCCAGCCACTCCACAGACCGCGGCAGAACTCGAGAGTCAGATCAGCCTCCTTCTGGAGAAGCTCGGGACGGATCTTGCTGAAGGGAATACGCTTGATGCAGACATCTTGAGTGGCGGGATTGCGGTTGGGGTTGTGGTTCTTGTAGATGCGGGCAGACCAGATGGGATCATTGGGCGGGAGCGGGGAGATGACGGGGTTCTTGGCGGCGAGATAAGCGGCGGCGGTGGAGGTGCCGAGGAGGGAATAGAAGACGGCCTTGCGAATGATGCCCATTGTGACGATTATACACCTGATAGAAGGGGAGTAGTACGGTATATGGTTATGAAATGAGCCTCAGATCTTGAAACTCAAAAGACGCGTCTTCTCCCCTCGGCCAAGTCCCCGAACTTGGTTTGGGCGGTTTAGCGGGATAAACGTCGGTCGGTACCTCCCCACAAAAAAGGCGCAAGACGAAAAAAGAGGCTGGAATAAATCGGGGCTGGGAACAAGCCACTTGCGTGTTTCCTGGGTCTTTGATACGACCATTGATACCTCGGCCATTGCCGATACCACCTAAGAAACGAGGTTATCGCCGCTTTGTAAGCTTGCGGTATCAAATTCTTATCGGAGCTGTCAAATCATCAGATCAGATTAACAGAACTGTTCTTCCCATGCTTCCAAAACATGATGCCATATCCCATGTCTCTCCGATTAGTCCCTCACGTTGTTCCCATACGCGCCTAATAATTCCCATTGCCTCTGAAATCGGTCCGATATTTTTCAACGGCTCAGTCGCTTCGTAAATGTCGCAAACAACGTATTCTTGGTCTTTTGTGACCAAACAGCCCGTCACGCAAAAAGGCCAAGCCAAAGCGAGCAACCAACTTGGAGACTGCAGGTTATTTAGCAGCTCGGTGTTCTTTGAGACGATTTCTCGTATTTCGCTGCTCCCGGGTTGCCAGCCTGAGAGAACTACAAGCAGATAGAGTCTCGCAGCATTGGCCCAGATGCGCGTGACAATGCTGTGATCAATGATTTGCCCTCGCTGTGGATTGAACATTGAAAAGATGCCGTCCTTGTTGCGTGCATCCTCATTGTCTGGGCCAGAAGGACTTGCAAGACCATTATCCAGATCTTGAGTGATCCTGCTAGCGCGCTGAATCAAGTCCATCAACGAGAACGCGCCGCTCTTCTTGGCCTGTTTCTTCCACAAGTCAAGCTCAATAATGTCCGCTATCGATAGAAAAATCCAATTTTCGCAGCCCACGATATGCTTCAAGTTGAGATGGGGCTTCTCTCGAGTGCCTAGCACCCTCTCATGGTGCTCCCTCAGTTGAGGCAGCTGCCCCAGAGCCGTGCTGGCGATGATGTCGGCGGTTATGACGGCCGCGCTGAAGAACCGAAATGCTGTTTGCGAAGCTTCAAATCTATGGGCTTCAGTGGTCGATAGCGCCGACCTCGATTGTGAGACCAGCTCTTCCACGTCAGACGGTATCTTCCAAACGCTATCGTCAAAGTCCGGCGAGGAGAGGAATTGCTCAAAGAGAACGGTCGCAGCACAGAGATGAACTCCCCAACTTGAAGAAGAACCTGCCATGGTCTCAAACTTGAGAAGCAACATGATGTCGCCTAATAGATGAGTGCTCTGCAAAAGATTGCCAGAAACACCACATCGGCTTATCGCTTCAACCCTCTGCTGCATGCCCTTGACTGCAAGATCAGATTGACTCTGTACCTGTTGCCAGGTATGCGATGAACACACACCATGTCCAGGACCTGGGAAAACAGGCACAACTGAGAGAAAGTATGTCGCCAGGCTGATGACTAGCTGGCATGATTCCGTGTTTCTCATGGAAAAGACCAGAAGCCAGCTTCGCCCCCCTTCAAGAAAGGTCGGGCGGTAGAAGGGATTGAGAAGAGGGAAGATGTAGTCCGTGTAGGCTGTGATAAAGCGTAAATCCTGCTCGTTCTGGATAACCAGTGGTCCTGATCCAGAGCCGAAGAAAGTATGAGTTGGGTCCTCCCTTTGTATGAGGTTTCTCGAGTTCTCAGCCGTAGGAGAGATATTGAATGGCAGATTTTCAGTCGGGGTAGTATTGTCTGTATCTGAGACATGAGGGTCTGTTGTTTGGTCTACCGTGATTGACTCTTGAACACTGGCCGTCGAGTGCGCATCCCTGCTTGGGGATAAGGAAGGCGGATTGCTCGGAGGTGACGGACTGTGCCCCTCGATCTCTCGGGTTATCTTCTGGATCATTCGCCTGCCCCGACGCTCCTTTGCATTGCGTTTGACTTGGGCCTTGAGGCGCTGGGACATCTCGCGCTGCTTGTCCCCATTGTCCATCCATTCTGGCTTGACATCGCTGTAGAGACATGATAGCTCGAGGGCTTCGCAGTTTTGACACCTTGGTAATGATTCATCGCATTTCTTGTGTCGGATTCGACAGATCCAGCAACTGCCTGATGTCTTTGTTGTGGGAGGCATTGTTGTGAAGAAGTAAGATTGAGCAGCCCCTTGACTCAAGTCTCCGCGCGGAGATGATTCCGGGCGGAAGGAATTCGTTAGAGAGCCACGTGAGCACGCAATTACCGCCCAACTTGGATTCCGGGCGGGATTGCTTCCCCGCGCAAATAGAATCCCATGAGCTCATTTGCAGCTGGTATTAATAAACAGATACTTATAAATAGGCATTTAATCACCTTACTTTGGAATCGAATCATTCATCCATTTTCTCTTCTTGTGTACCCAGTCGCTATTCCTACAACTTCATCATGCCAGGATCAAAGGTCCTCGTCCTTGGAGGCACCGGCCCTGCAGGCATCTGCCTCTTGAGAGAGCTTATCCATCGTAATCACGAGGTTGTTGCGTTTGCAAGAAACCCCAAAAAGATTCCAGAAGATTTGTCTTCTAGCCCGCTAATCGAGGTTGGTCTACCTCAGCATCCTGGCTTCAAGTGTATACCCTTGCTAACCCCAGTCCTAGATAATCGAGGGAGAACTCGACAACACTGAAGCCCTCTCCACAGCAGTCTCCAAGAGCTACGTCGTAGTTTCACTTCTTGGGCCTATGATCAGCAGCTGGAAGCAGGATCCAAGCCTCTTGGCTGGCTTCTACAAAGACTCTCTTTTCCCCTCGATGCGTCAGCATGGCGTGAAACGCGTCTACGCAATGGGAACCATTTCCATCGTCCGCCCAGAAGATTCCCGCAGTTTGCTTCGATATGGTATCAAAACACTTGTGCGTCTTGCCGCTGGTGGAGCCTATCGCACCATCATCAACATCAGCCAAACGTTTGAGGAGGATGCCAAGGGCCTAGATTGGACGATATTTCGCATTGCCGGTATCCCCGGAGAATCCGATCATGAGAGCTGGAAAAGGGATAGAGAGGATGGCAAGGCTTTTGTGGGTTGGGTTGCCGAGACGGGTTGGACCATGTCCCAGAAGAGAGGAGCACTGGCAAGATGGCTTGTGAATGCCGTCGAGGGAGGATTGACAGACTGGATTGGCAAGATGCCCGCAGTGAGCAAATTGGCAGGTAGCTGAGACCATCCAGCCTGATTTGACACTGTTCTGGCTTAACGAGGAAAGGCATGGGAAATATTCACTTTCAGGGAAGGATAGAGGGATTGTTAATATTGATTTGTCTTATTTCGTCACATATAATTTCTCAGCTTCAGTACTTCTTAATTTTTTTCAAGACTCTCACCGTTTACCACTGTTCATGCTCTCTTCGCCGCGAAAACACCAAGAGGGTCTAGTACCGTGGCGTCAAAGACAGGAGAAATGTAGTGGTCATTTTTAAAGCTCTCACAGACTGAAGTATCATTCATTTCACAACATCTCTTTTCAAATTTCCACCGCAGCCTAACGAAGAATTCTAAACAAACATAACTATCTGCATTCTTCTACAGGCGCTCTCCCTTTTCGTTAAACTTGACAACCTCTCCGGTGAGCAGGGCGTGCTGCAGCGCCCGACCAATGTTCATAACCATCATTCCACCCTCAATTGGCAAAGGCACTGGCTTGTCCTTCAGGACTGACTCGGTAAACTCGTTAGCCTCGAGCGCAAATGCGTCCTCAAACCTCTGCCAGTACTCAGGCTGAACCTCGTGTCGGATGCCTAGGCGGTCGGCCAGGACAACATTGTTGGCCTTGGGAACCACGTTCACGGACAGCTTGCCCGTCTTGCCCGTGATCTCAGTGCACACATCATGGCCGTGAGCTTGGGTTCGGGAACAGTAGAAGTAGGCAATCTTGCCACCCCAGAATTCAACGACACCGACAGCGTTATCGACGTCTGACAGTTCCTTAAGCTCAGGGTGGTGTTGAAGTGTACCAGCGGCCCAGCATGCCTTGGGAAGGGGATTTCCAAGGTACCAAAGCGACAGGTCAATATCGTGGATTGCGCAATCGACAAAGATGCCACCGTTTCGAGCTGCGTATCGGACAAAGAATCCAGTCTCGTCAAGAAGGTCGCAAGTGTTTGAGCGAACCATGAAAGGCTCTCCAATGGCCTTGTCGTTGTAGATCTTGGATGCAGCATCGCGATAAGAAGCATCGAAGCGCCGGGAGAAGCCAGCCATGACCTTCAGGTGAGGGTTCGCCTTGGCAGCGTCGACAACAGTTTGGGCCTGTCAGAGTGGTCAACATCGGAGCAAGACGTTGACGCGTTCGAAAGAATTGTACCTCTGCCATGTCTGTGCTCAGTGGCTTCTCGCAGAGAACGTGAAGGCCTTTTGAGATAGCTGCAAGAGATTGACTTGCGTGGACATCGGTGCTAGTAGAGACCCAAACGGCCTGAAGCCCACCATGGTTGAGCATGTCGTTGTAGTCGCTGTAAACAGTGATGCCAAACTCTTTGTACTCGGCGTTCGCATTTGCCCACTCTACCTCATGAGGCGTGGAGCTGCATACAGCAACCACTTTGGCATGGGGAACTCGGTACAGGAGCGTGTGAACATGTCGCTTGCCCTGTGGATGTGTGAGGACTATTTTCCAAATGACTTGGAGTGAAAGAACAACTACTGACCATACGACCAAGGCCGACAACAGCAATATTGAGTGGCTGAGACATGGTTCTTTGAGTGAATGCGTCTGAAGAAGAGTTTGGATTGTCTTGAAGACGCCGGCTTGAGGATGAATGGGGAGGTGCTGGTTGTCTTCTTGAATGGGGGTCTCTGCATTCTTTATAGTTGAACTTCCTCCTCGTGCTTTGCGATCATCCAGAGAGGACTACGGATACACTTGCCTTGAGAAAAGTTGCCGGGATCATTGAAGAACAGAGGCGATGCAGGACGCAAGTCGTGTAAGTGGATGAGGAGGTTGGAATATTGCCTCTTTTAGTAGGTATCGGCGATCGGAGGGTGTCGGGACTTGCCTATTTTAGTAATCCGTCGGCACCAGATTCCGTATCAAGTAATCTTGGAAAACTCGTTGGCAATACCACAAGTCTCAGCCCCAAGATGATGGCCCAAATATGGCAATTCGCGCAAGGTTTCTCTATTAGGATTGATGAATACTTATTGAACAAGGCCTCAAGACTTCTTGTGAGTGAAGCAGCATAGGGGAACATGTCTGTCAGCGCTCCTAATAGTCCAATCAGTCCGTCTGGATGCCTCAGACTGCCCATTTAGTCCGTTTGACTTGGCTAAACTAAACCAGCAGTCCGTCTGACTTTGGTCAGACGGGACTAGCAGTCTGGCTGAGGTGTGCAGACTGGACTGTCAGCCAAGTCCGAGAGACGCGGACTGGACCGTCAGTTTAGCCCGAGAGACGCAAACTAGACCAATAGTCTGTGGACTATTAGTCTGGACTGCAGTTTGGACTAATAGTACAGTTTTTGGTCTGGACTATTAGGAGCTCTGATGTCTGTCTGTGGAGAAGGTTGATCATGAGACCAGTTTGATGGCCGCAGAGTCAAGGATTGCTTGCTAAAATTGCCCGAAATCAGAAATAGAGGAAATAAGAGCCCTAATGTGAGAACTTAAGGGGTGCAGAGCTACGGCTTGACCGCAGTGCAATGCGATAGGTCAAGGATGATTACCACCGTTAAGCAGTTACCGACCGGTGACACGAGAAACTCGCCAATATCCTCCAGACGGATCGTAGACTGGTAGTCAGAGTTGAATAGCTCTAAGAACAACTAACCACCTATCTTTGTACGTATCAGTGGCTATTCTAGAAAGCATATACGGTAGAGATCGGTGGCTTAGTCAGATCCGCAGCGAACAATGTCCAGACCATGTATCATAGCCCTATCCCCTTTTAAAGCAATTCACTTTGGCTACTAAGCTTTGCCAGTTTACTGGAGACATCAAGTCTTCTTCTAGAAGACGGGTTCTCACTGGCTATGGAAAACTGGCTCTTTTTGATACTGCAAGTAATCGCACCCAAAACATCACTCAAAGTCAAAATTGTTCGTATTTTCCCCTACTCCGCACTGTCTTTTACCTCCGAAGAGTATTGGAATGCGTTTTCGTTTATTATTAGACACTCTTGGGGTCGCCAATGTAGAAACCACCCCGAACCATCCTCCCATTGTCCAACCCCAAGTGGCCTGCCGAGTGAGGTTATCCCGGTTGGGGAAAAAAAATCGAGATAGAATATTAACATGAGTCAAGAAAGTTTCACTTCATTGTAAAACCATAGACCTCATTGGAGTCATTATCGCGCGACTTTCTCCTGTGACGTTTTCCAAGGCTTGGCACCATGAGTCTGTTGCGTCATCATCCACCACCAAGAAAAATAAGATTGCAAAAGCCAAGCAACGCCGAGCTTTGCCTAGAAGCTTGTCCGAATGCCTCAAGCTTATCGGGTCCCCATAATTGGTCCGTCATATTTCCAGCAGAGCCAAGCGCGTGGAATCAAGGTTATCGATCTTGGGGGGGACGTGGTGCATTACTTTGGCTCGTTTTCAAGAGTTTGGGGTCTTGGCGGGAGGAAATGTTGACGTACGAGGTCTTGGTATGGGGGCATTTTTCGTTTTGCCTCTAGCTAGCACCAGGCTTTTATAATCGCTCTAGCCCTCAACACCTCCCTTAGACATTATCTCTTCTTCAAATCCATACCCATTTGTTGAGTGCACTCTCCTCGATGGCAGAACGGAGAGACACACCAAACTCCCTTGCGGGCCATCCAGTCCGCTCCTCAACTCACGTCCAATACCTCAACGACAAGGAGATTGACGAGTTTCTCGACGACCTTGACCACAATGGTGATGGCTACATCAACTACGAAGAAGTCGAGAGGAAGCTCGACGAAACCCACCATGAACTCGTTCCCAAGCCGAGTTCCCACCACGTCATACGGCGCGACCACGATGGAGAAGACGACTGCGCTCGACATGCTTTCCTGAGGAGTATCATGGGCTCCGATGCTGAGCGCATTCCAAGGAACGACTTTGCCAAGCTGGTTCGCCAGTGGAGGATCCCGTCTCTACAACAGGCCAAGAAGGAGGAAGAGGATGAAAAGAGCTACATCAAGCGTCTGCCGGGTTGGCGGAGGATTCGTGCCTACTGGGCAGTCCACGGCCCAGAGATTGTCTTTATCGGCCTCGTCATCTCTTTGCAATGTGCCTTTGGCATATGGCAGCTGGTCAAGTACCAAACAACTCCACAATATCGGGCTGCTTTCGGTTGGGGTGTCGTCATAGCCAAGACATGCGCCGGGGCTCTATATCCGACCTTCTTCTTCCTCATACTCAGCATGTCGCGATACTTTTCCACATGGCTTCGCAGATCTTACCACATCTCGCGTTTTCTCAACTGGGACCTGTCTCAGAAATTTCACATCCGCATCTCTTGCGTTGCCATCCTTCTCGCAACATTGCACGCGCTTGGCCATCTGACAGGTTCCTTTGTGCACGGTAGCGACCGAGCGAACGAACAAGAGGTTGCCGATGTGCTCGGACCTGATATGGTTCCCCGTCCTTATATCGAATATGTTCGATCACTGCCTGGCTCTACTGGCATCACAGCCCTTGGTCTGTTTTACCTGCTTTCACTCTTGAGCATCCCTCAAGTCCGCAAGTGGAACTACGAGATCTTCCAGCTGGGCCACTTGCTGATGTTCCCAATTATCGGCCTCATGATGGCACATGGAACTGCTGCATTGCTTCAATGGCCCATGTTTGGCTACTTTCTCGCCTTCCCAACGCTTCTGGTCATTGTTGAGCGAATAGTGCGAGTCTTCCTAGGATTCCATCGCATCAACGCCACCATGAAAGTTCTGGACAAGGAAACTGTTGAAATCGCTGCTGTCATTCCGAGTGAGCGGCTTTGGAAGTACAAGGCAGGTCAGTATGTCTTCCTCCAAGTTCCACAGATCAGCTTCTTTCAGTGGCATCCCTTTACGGTTTCTTTCTGTCGCGGTCAGAAGATGATGTTGCATATCAAGACGGATGGCAACTGGACGGGGAGACTGCGTCAGCTGGGAGGTGAATCAGGCGAGTGCAACATCGAGATTGGAATCAATGGGCCGTTTGGTGCCCCGGCACAGCGGTTCTATGACTTCAGTCATTCCATCATCATTGGTGCCGGTATTGGAGTCACTCCCTTCTCGGGCATCCTCGCTGATCTCCAATACAACGATGATCTGGACCACGGCGGCCCGGGCGACGATGCACCGCGCGGCTGTCATGATTCGGATGCTACTGTCAACGACACCTCGAGCCAGCCAGATCAACACACCGTCCAACCAGATGTGTTGAATGAAGGCAAGAAGCCCCAGGCCGATAAGGCGCACACATTCTCAGAAGACTATCGCCGCGTGGACTTCCATTGGATGGTTCGCGAGCGAAACTACCTCCGCTGGTTCTCCGATCTGCTCAATGACGTTTCGAGGAGCCAGGAGTGGCATCGTGAGCACGAAGTTCACCCGCACCTCGATATCCGCATCAACACCCATGTTACAGCAAAGCGCAAGGATATCTCTACTCATGTATACCGCTGGCTACTTGAGATGCACCGCACCGAGGCGCATCCAGCCTCTCCTCTAACCGGTCTACTAAACCCTACTCACTTTGGGCGACCAGACTTTGAGAAGATTCTTGATGAGCACTATGAGGAGATGCTCAAGTTCCGGGCCAGCAAGCGAAACCAAGAAAGAGAAAAGACTAGCGAGTCGGGCGAGGAAGATGAAGAGTTGAAAGTGGGCGTCTTCTACTGTGGTGCGCCGGTCGTTGGTGAAATTCTGGCAGATAAGTGCCGTGAACTCTCCACAAGAGGGCGTCAAGATGGAAGCAAACTAGAGTATCACTTTATGATTGAAGTATTCGGTTGAGTTGAAGATTAATCCTATTATGCTACAAATTCGCTTAATCTAATGCCCGTAGTGCCTTTGGTACAGGCCATGCCTGGCAGTCTTTGAACATCTGCACGATGCCTTTCAGAGCGTCCCGTTCCCACGGATCTGTAAAGTAGTTGCCGTATAGTTGAATTGCCAGGGTCGCGTTCACTAGAGCTGGTGGTATTTCTGGGTGTTGGACGGCGGTACTGCAGACGTCAAGTACCAGGGACCTCACATCATTTTCGGCTCTTCGGTAAGCTGCACGGGCATCCGCATCACCTCGTCTGCTAATGATTAGCGGGCTTACATGTCTTGGTCTTGAAGAGAAAATCACCCAAGGAATGGCGATTCAGCAACCAGAATCATCTTGGCCATCATCATATGCTGCATACCCGTGAGGGCAATATTTGACGCGTACCATATCGTCGGGAACACTTCCCCTTTCGTTCTATCCGGGGGTCGGGAAAGGATAGGGGCAAATCGGCCCACAACGTATTGTTCAAGATATCTCTCCTGTTCCTTCAGTCTCTCTATTGGAAGTCAGTATATGTTGTAGCAGATTTGGTAGAATGAAACTCACGCCAACCAGTTTCAGACTTGTCCTCAAATAGCCACTTCGTGACTTGACTGGTATGGAAGATGAGCTTATTCGCTGGCGAGATATCTGCCCACTCGGCAGGCGGCTCAACCATTTGTGGTGAGTACCCTCTTCTAAGCGCGTAGTAGACCTCCTGTCTCAAAGCTATCCAATATGACGCGTTTAAGAGCTCTCGGTGATGAACCAAGTCATCCGAGGTCAAACTTCGAAGAACAGCATTGAGGATAGCCAGAAAGTTGACCCGTTCGTCCATAGGTGCGTCAGCGGTGCTATCGTCGTCTTCTTCATCGTCCATCTCTTCAAACTGGCGTAATACCACAGCCGTCGTGACAATCAGCTCGCGTGCCTCTCCGTCCCTAGTTGTGTGGAACTCTTTGAGCACGGGGATGCACTTTAGCATGTACTCGACGGCGGCGCCTGGAGTGAGATTCGGTAGGTGCTGGCCACGGTACACTATTCCCTGGGATGTCTTGAAGGTGGCGACGCGACACATGCGTCGTGTTGAAACGGCAAAGATTGCGTTCAGAAGGGGTGGGTATTTTCGAGCACGTTCGGGGACGAGAAGTTGGAAGAGTCGTTGGGGGTCAACTAGATCAAACTGCATCACGATCAGTCCGTGCTCATGCCATCCGGTTTCGTTGCCAAGTTACCCAATGTGATAGTTCTTCGACAAAATATCGGAGAAGGCAAGCTTCTTGCACACCATCCAACGGTCGATCTTGGTCTTGTGGTGGTTCAAGGCTGTGGAGTATTCCGCCCCAAGAGGGGCCTCGCTGTGATAACACTGGCAAGTGCTGGGTATGCACATGTCTATAGTTTGATGGGGTTGAATGTGAAAGATGTTCAACACTTGACGGCGATGGTATCATGCCATCCGAGCCTGCAGAATGGAGGATTGTAGAACTGCCGGGGGTCGTCGGTGAGGCCGCTGTGGCGAGAGCCTCATGTGATACCACTGTTGGCGCCTCCGCTTGGATGTGGGCTAGATCCGTCCTGTCATCAATAGAGAAGCTATCCCCGTGTGTGGGGGGTGAGGTCAACCGCGCATTAGTATCTCTTTCCGCAGCGATCCTCCGGGCTGGACGTTTCGGTCCAGTATGGAGTCTAACTACGCAAGTTTATATCAGCATCGGCTGACGACTAGGTGATACTCAGCCTCACATTCTTTTGCGCTGCTATTGACCCAGTTTTGTGTCTCGGGGAACTGCGCGTCATACTTGGCAGACGAGCCATGTCTGAAAGGTCTTTTTCGTCCTGGACGGATACACTGGAGTCCCTTTGTTCGACACCGGTTGCATTGAGGTACATCATCGTCGCCTAGGTGGTACAACACGGTAAGACACCATCAACGGCTGCCAAGTTGGCAGTCAGGAGAGTGGCTGCATACAGGGGCATGCTTACATTTAAGGTGCTTCCCTATCTCACATTAGTCAGCCGGCCTCTACTATACGATAGCTTATCGCTCATACCTTTGCATTCCGAACAGGGATTTTTTAAAGAGGGCATGCCGTCACGCACCGTGGCTCGGATCTTGCTGTCAGAGTGTGATAGACAGGCTGAAGAATGTAGCAAGACTCGGCGAAAGTGGACCGTGGCTCCTTCCCCAGGCCCACTCTGTGCGGGGTAAACGCGAGCTTCCTCGGCCAAAGTTGCTAAAAATTGCCACGGAAGGAAGTAATCCCGAGCTCGTGACCTACTGTAGGGTAGGCTCCGAGGATCGCCAACAAGAACAAGTATTAGAAATAGGACCACGAGTTTAGGCTCGAAACTTAGATCTTAGATGTTTCTTACTTCCTGATTCCATATTCAATGTCATTTGACTTTGTTCTTCCCTAGTCAAGACGGGAGTTTGGTAGAGTGGTGATCTTGAATCATGGAATCTTGTACCGGTGGGAAACTGCAACCTCAGAACTCAGTCATTTCCCCGCACGACCGATCACAATCATTGAAAACCCGAAATACAAGAGATTGTTAAACCTTTTAACTGCTTAACAACTTTATTAGATGCTAATAACTTGATAGCGCAGTACAGGAAATCTAATCGAGGTAAATAATGGCCAGGCTGGACGGCTTCCACACGCCTGCGTCTGTTGCACTCTGAAGGTGTATAATAGCTGACCATCTGCTCCGCGAGAAGGCTGTGAAACATCGCAAGACCAACGAGGAAAAGATCCTGGCGTGAATTGGTCGAATGCTATACCTGTTGTAGTATCAATTGAGCAATAAATTGCTCAGACAGACACTGCCAACGCGTTCTCACCGTGCCAAGGATAACCATTCCTGTTAACTACGATCACGGTAAACAATAAAACGCCTCTGAGTGAGAGCAAGGTTAACTCCAAGTAAATTACCTCGATTACAAGGAGATGCCTCGTGTAGAATATGCGATTCCTACAATGATATAACCGAGCAAACCATTGCGTGAACAATGTCACTGTAATTTCAACTCCCCATGAACAATCGATTCCGGTCCTTGTTGAGAGAAAGAGAGACCTCGCCGTAGACAAGATATCTTCGTGGGGACACATGTCGACGACGCGCTTCTGACATCCCACTGCTGTCGTCTTTCCAATATCCAAGCGCTGACCCGATGTCTCCCCCAATCTCATTGCTTGATGATTAAATTTGTAAGTGGCAAAGCTGAACGGCTCCACGACCTATTACACTGTTAATGCACTGGAATTAAGGTTATTGGATCCATCCGTATGGGTCGAGCGATACAAGTCTGGACTGATCTAGCGAATGATGCAACCAGAGGATCCTCTGTTCGTCATTGTTGCAGCGAACCTGGAATATCGGATAGAGTGGGATATGCCGCCATTGAGACCATCATTAAAAATTCGATCGGGAGAGCCGAAGTGATGGCAATGCACCTCTTCTGTATTCCCTGGTTCCCCTTTTCGGTGAGCGCGGCCAAAGGATTCCTCGGCAAAGGCGCAATTCTGACAACCACACCGAAAAGTCGAACCTGTCAGATCTTGGAAAGCAAGGTCAAGCATTACGAGATGATTGTAGTCAATTCAAGGCCTGCAGCAAAAGTGGAGGGACCGCGAACGGTTGTGTTATGCCAAGCTTCATGATCTCCCACTCGGCCCCATTTGCCGCGACCGCTTTTCTCGGAATGTCTCTGCTACTGGGGCCACCCTTGGACAAAGATGCGCAACCAGCGGGGACCCCGAGTCGGCGGTGGGTTGCAGCACCCCGGGGATGTGAGCTTTTCCGGTGTCTGTGGGTGGAGAGATGAGGTGCGAGTCAGGTAGGGATCTGAGCTGATCGCGCGGGATGAGACTCGCAACGGCCGCTGCTGCAGTTTGTGTTGCCACCTGAAATGCCTTTTGGTAGTACAGATGGTAATTTAGAGTCTGACAAAGATTCTTGAGCATGGGGGCGCGCCGTCTGGTCGATGTGTGTGACCGAGAGTCGCACATGCATCGAGTTCCTCCATCTGCGCGCTTTTCACCTGCTTCAGACATGGCCCAGAATTCTATAAGAAGCCAAACGGAAATCCTATTTTCAGCCGGTGCCGAACTTCCACTTTTCGCCCTGCCATTAAACCCCATGTAGAAAAGTCTCGGGAAACGTGCCATCACCATCGCCACGAGGCCGTTCATCCCACCAAGCTTAAACCCAACGGGAGGCTTGCCAAGACATCTCGAGCCAATGGCCAAGACCACATTAGCCATTCAGCCATTGCATTATTGCCGTTGAAAAGGGCCACTAGATGAGACGGTTTCGCTGTCGTCATCTTGCGGCTTGCCAACGCACGTCAAGACGCGCCACGGTCTGGGCGAACGCCCCCACTGGGACGATGGAAAGTCGAAGGATGCACAGCGAGATCTTGGCTCCCGAATAAGTTATTGCCAAGCTTATGACCAACAAGGGGGCTCCCGGGTCTGCCCATCCCCCCGTAGCCCCGGGTTCCCAAGCTGTACCCCTAGCCTAACCCACTTTGGGGGAGCTCTTTTAGCTCGAAGGTAGGGGGAATCTAGACTACCCATACGCTATCTCGACTTCAGATGTCGTTATCGGTCAATTTTTCGGACATCCCACTAGCGAGCTTCAGATTTGCCCATGACCTCATCCCATCCTAGCTATGGCGAAAACGGGTCAGGGTGCGTTTTACTGGTTGTCAATGTTTCTGAACACGACGTAAACCGTCTCTTTTTGGAAGGAGCTTAAGGATGCGAAAGTCGTTATCTGAAGGCGAAAAGGATTCAGGTAGAACCGAGGTCTTGTGTATGGTTGGGGGTTATGAGATTGAGTTGGCAGTGCGACTTTGTGCTTGGTTATGGTGCAACACACGAAAATCCATGCCATTTACAGCTTCTGCCGAAGACAGTGGCAGTATTTTCGCATTGCAGCTCCCCGTAGAACCCACTGTAAAAGCATAATCTATTCTCGCTGCATTGATACTATCCAAGTCCAAGCTTGCCCGGATGAGACGAGCTGACCTGGACCCAGGCACAAGGTCTATATGACCCTTGAATAGATGGTGCCACTAGCAGCAGGCAAGTCAGATAGCCTGCATGGTCGGGATCCCACCCCGAACCGCCAGAGTTTGTGGGGTCATGTGTGTTGGTCGAAGGAGTACAGAGTAAGGTTGCCAGGGTCCATGGCAAACTTTATGGCCTTGGGGAGGATTGTGTCATTCTCGGCGATATTGGCGTAAAGTGTATCTCAAAGTATCTCAAATTGAATATATACCTTGAATTCTGCTCCAACGTTTCAGCGTCTCATCCCATCGCCACTTTTCAGCCTCAGCGCTTCAACGCCAGCAACAACTTCAGTACGCGAGATATCGCGCCCTGCCGGCACTTTTCCCTCTTGTTATCTGTCACACACATTGTGCAGTAACCATGGGGTTCGCAGGCCTTTTTGACGGCTCCAAGAGCACGGCCCACGTTTCAACCGACCCCGAAGCCAGCGACTCTGAGCCCTCTGTCATTCACGATGGTGGTCTCGCATACACACGTGTCAAGGGAGGTAACGGCTCCAAGCCGTCCTATCAGGAGGCTGTTGGTGCTCCGGTCGAGTCCAAGTCTCCTCTTGGGTATCATGTGGGATGGCTCACCGTCATCTTTCTCAACGTCAGTGAGTAGTATCTCGCCTCGTCGTTGGAGGGCTGAGACTGACTTTGCTGCAGACATGATGATTGGAACTGGTATCTTCTCTACACGTAAGACCATCCAATAACTGGCATTGAGTAATCTCATACTAAACAACCTCTAGCTGCGAGTATCTTGAACCGATCTGGTTCAGTCGGCTTGGCCCTCTTCATCTGGGTCATCGGTTTCTTTATGGCCGCCGCTGGTTTCACCGTCTACCTGGAGCTGGCAAGCTATTTCCCCAACCGAAGTGGTTCAGAGGTGGTGTATCTTGAGCAGGCCTATCCCAGGCCCAAGCACTTCTTCCCCGTCACTTTTGCAGTCCAGTCGGTTATTCTCTCTTTCAGCAGCAGCAATGCTGTCGGTATGTCATGTCGGATTTTGCATCAGAGCTCTCAGACTAACAGTGTCTAGTTCTTTCTCGGTATCTTTGGAGAATGACCGGTGATACACCTAGCGAGTGGCAGATGCGAGGCGTGGCCATTGCTGCTTACACCCTCGCCGTCATCTTTGTGGTTGCTAGCAACAAGTATTCATTGTGGCTGGTCAACTTTATCGGCGCACTGAAGCTCCTCACCCTGGTCTTGTTCGTCAATCTGCTGCCTTTCATTCCTTCAGGCACTAACAACATGTTACAGTATCAGTATCGCCGGCCTTGTCGTCCTTGGTGGGCACGTCGATCGAATTCCCGATCCCAAGGCCAACTTCCGCAACGCTTTCGATGGTGAAACACCCAATGGTAATGATTTGGCGAGTGCATTCGTCAGCATCGTCTTTTCCTACGCCGGATACTGGAATGCCTTCAACGTCGTCAACGAGATCCAGAACCCCATCCCCACTCTCAAGCGAAACGGCACTGTTTCTCTGCTCACTGTGGCTATTCTTTACATGCTTTGCAACATTGCTTACTTCGCCGTTGTGCCCAAGGCGGAGTTTGCTGAGGCCAGCGAAATCGCCGCTTCTGTTTTCTTCTCCAAGCTGTTTGGAGGATCCGAGGCTGCTGCCAACGTGCTCAACTTCCTCGTTCTTCTGAGTGCCTTTGGTAACCTTTTGGCCGTTTTGATTGGTTCTGGACGAATGATCCGTGAGATTGGAAGGTGAGTCGATGGTCCCTGGGTTGACAAGTGGTACGCTAATCTCGTTCCCTAGGCAAGGCGTGTTGCCCTTTACCAACTTTTGGGTTTCTACGAAGCCTTTTGGAACACCTTTGGGCCCATACTTTGTGAAATGGGTGCTTACATTCATCATGATTGTTGCTCCTTCAGCTGGTGATGCATTCACCTTTGGTACGTGGACCTTGTGGCGAGTTGAACTTTGGTCGAGTATTTAGCTAACCTGCCTTCTAGTTGTGAGCTTGGGTACTTACCCAGATGCTATGTTCAAGTTTGCTATGGCTGCTGGAGTCTATGTTCTTCGAAAAAGACGCAAGCAGGCCGGCATCAACACCAATGACTTCCAGGCTTGGCATGTGGCTGTCATTTTCTACATCCTCATCCAGGTCTTCATTCTTGTTATGCCCTGGTGGCCTCCTAAGGGCGGCCCCTATGCCGGAGACGTCAGCTTCTGGTATGCCACTTACTGTGTCGTCGGTATTGCTATGTGAGTCTATCCTCCCTACGCCTCTGTCTGCCCCATCTCTTGGTACTAATCCCGGGTTTAGTGTTATTATTTGCGGCCTCTACTACGTCTTCTGGATGCACCTCCTACCCAAGTGGAAGGGCTACCAGATTCGCACTGAAATCACCAACGTTGACGATAACGGAGCCAACACCCATCGTCTGGTTAGAATCCCCAATGCCGAGGTCGCCAAGTGGGATGAGGAGCACGATGAGGCTGGTAACTTGCGCCAGAGGCGTGTGCCAAGCTCAGGAGACTCGGGCAAGGAGTAAATGGAGAAGAGTCGGGGGAGTAAGATGGGCGGTGAACCTGAAATTTGCAAGCCAAGGCCCGAGGACGAACTTGTCCCTGCTATAGATATCCTGCAATTGAATTCATCCTTCATTCAATCATGACAATGTAGTCTCTTACTCTCGAACTTTCGAAGAACAGCTGACGTATGGTCATATGAGATGATGAATGAGAGACGACAGTATCCTCTTCCAGTGAAGTCCTGCCGAGTTGAGGTTGCTCATTATCACCCAGCTCATTCTAGGGGTGGATATTGAACGGACCTTTAGACACCCTAGTATGTAAGTCTTGATCAAGTTCTGGATGAAAGATTAGTTGAAGATATGCCTCGGATAGTAGCTGGCCTGACGCGGTAAGTAATAAAGATAGAGGTATTAAGATAAGCCCGCCTCCTCACGCACTAGGACGCGAAATGTCATGTCACAAAGACTCGATGATGCTCTTGCAGATGGATTTCTAATTAGGTGGTCTCATGCTAATCATCTTAGAATACCCCGTACTTATATGAATCATAAGTGTTTCCATTAGGAATGCATGCCCTCATTGCTAAAAGACGAAATTTGAACCAAACACCCTGTAATACAAAATGATACACCGAATCTCATCCTACTCCTTCGCATTGCTTGCGCAAGTCCATGGTTTTGTGGTGCTTTCCGTAGCAATTGCCTCAATGGAAGCCCACAGGCCAACAACACAGATCAACAGACCAGTAAGAAACAGCAGCACGTTGGAAACAAATCGACATGTCTGCTTCCAATCCTTGAACCAGTTTCCATGGTGCATCCAAAGCCAGAAGATTCCGGGCAGGCCATACGAGAACCAACTGGCGAACAGGGCGCAGATAAGTCCCAGCAGATTGTTGAAGATGGGGATCGACTCGGCAATCACCATGGAGATAGCCCAAGTTGCAAAAGTGATGCCGAACCAGGCAAAGTTGGAAAGCTTTGTTCGTCGAACCATGTGCTTGGTGTTGCGGAAAAGTCTTGAAAAGATGTACGAGGAGGCGACATGGCCGTAAATGACACCAGCAATAACGATGGCTAAGTCGATGTTAGTACGAAATACTTTCTATTCAGGGGGTGAGTAACGTACTGGGAATGGCAATACCCCAAATGGCCTTGCGCATTGTGCTTGAGCCGGCGGCAGAGAGGGCAGGTGAGGGAACATCGGGACCGACGAAAACGTAGATGACGATGGCGGCGAGTAGATAGAGAGTCGTGTCGGCGATCTGGAGGAACGCCAGAGCCTTGGGCCAATCCTCGGGCTTCTTGAACTCGGCGATGACACTGAAGAAGCAAGAGTGACTCGCTAGAGAAGATGTTAGAGAGATGATGCGGGACAGAAGTGATGTGGGCGCTCGTACAGAAAGAAATGGCGATGTTGGTGACAGCCAGGAATGCGCTTGTGAAGCCAAGCTCTCGAGCAATGTGAAAACTTCCAGAGCCAATTGGTCGTTCAGCAGCAACGTCTCCAACCGTGATGAGAACCGCTGTCGTGATGGACAAGCAGGCTAGAGAAAAATGTCAGCTTATATGTTAAGGATGCAGCGTCAGCGGAAGACTCACAGGCAATCGACATGTAGCTTGTGTACTTCAGAGTTCTGGGAAGATTCAGAACCCAGAATACCGCTAGACCAACAACCGCCCAAACAATGGTGCACGTAGAGCTGCCAGTGAGGGTATTCATGCAGATGGTCCAGGTCAAGAGATGGCTGCCCATGACAAAGACCTGGAAGATAACCTGCGCCCAGCCAAAGAACTCCTGGAAGACGCGTCCCATTCCAATCGACTTTCCGATAACCTCCACGGCATCTCCAAAGTTTTGGACGAATGGGTATTGTTTTCTGAATTCGGCGAGGACGAGACCAGAGTATGTTGATAGGCAGCCCATCACGAGGATCAGGACGATGCCAGGAACGAGGCCGACGGTAGCAAGAACTGAAGGTAGCGAAAGAATTCCGAGGGAGACGGTTTCCGCGATCAAGACGATTCCTCCTTGCCTTGAACCTGGTCAGCACCAATTGACAAAGTCGCAAGACCGTACCTACCACCACGTCAAAGTCTTGTAATCAATCAATTCACCATCCTCTCCATCTAATACTCCGCTACCGCTGTCGATTGCGGTGTCGAAAGCAGGAGGGGCTTCATTGTTGACGGCCTTCTCGGCGTCTGGGGCGGCATCGTGATGCTTCGGTGCTTGAAAGTCTGCCATTGTGGTCTTGAGGAATGTGTGGTTCAACGATATGCGTTCGTGAGGACACTTCCTTTATAAGGCCTCGGCGAAATTCGCGGGGTAAGTAAATAAGAAATTGGCTTTCTGGAGAAAGAGAAAATGCAGCCTCAAAGGTTTAAAGAAGGTTCCGGGGGCGAAGGCGGTCCGCCGGCACCGGTCATTAACAAGAAAAAAAACCATCACATTGAGTCGAGTCAAGCCGACCCACAGATGAGCTTTCGGGCGATGCCGATGACGCCGCGCACCGAGTTCGGCCTGAATATTCATTAATGGTAGGTGAAGCTATTTAGCAGATCTTGCTAGGCTAGGGGACCTAGAACGAGATCGGCCAAGACATCGAATGACCCAACTGCCGGGGTTTATGATTGCAGGGGATTAATGCAACCGAATTCTAGGGCTGGGTGATGGAAATTGAGTAATTGTTACGTTATGGTCCCACAAGTTGGTAAATCTTTCAAGGCCGTTTGTCGTCTGATGGCCAACAGCTCTCCACAGTCATGAGCCGCAGGGCTTGTCTCGAACGTCTCCCCAGGAAGAGCACGTTCTTCAACGATCTGAATCTTGCAGCTGTGATCAGTATCGTGCTACTTGAGCTCTCAAAGATGTCTGACATCATTACGCGTTTAACAGAGGTTGATAAACTTTTCAGCCTCCTGCTGACAAGTGCATGCAAGCTTTTTCTCCCCTGTCGGAGGCTCAAATGCCGCTGGTTCTAGCCGATTTCTGGAATTCGTTAAAAGCTTTCTAGCGCAGCCGCTCCATCCAATGGCAGACGCTGACGCCTTTACTCGAGTCATAGTGGATCTTTTCCCTTGCCACCATTCGCCCGCCGATCACGGTCCGAGGTGGTTCGTTCGGACCTTGCGATGCTTGGCCAGGAACGTTGATGGAGACGCTGCGGCACAGCACTTGTTAGTACGGAGCCGCATGTTCAGACCGCCCCGGGGAGGTTCAGGCGACTCCGGACAGTTAGAAACACGGCGGCTCTTCTGACAAAATGGGAGCCTTCAAGTGGGTGCTCAATGACCCTTGAATCTTTCAAGGGTCATGTGCTTGGCAGCCTCCAAAGTGCCACTCCGGGGTAGTGCACACTCGAAAGCTTGTCTCACAAATCTCTGTACTCTCGTTGGCGCAAGCTTTCTCTTTACTTTACGGCAGAAATTGTTCCACATAATATTAATAAGCCGTTGATGCGAGCTTGTGCCGGCGAGGTAGCACCCATTAAACACACTCATAGATAGACATGGGGATTATAGAGTCTGGCCCGGGTGGTCATATTGCTAGTATTCACACATGTTTGTAGCTTCGTGGAACTAAAGATCACGAGAAGAGAGTAGACCAAGGTTATGAAGCATTCAGTATCTCCTGACTCATTAGTGTAAAATTGACTACCTATGGTATGCGTGCTGAGCCAAGACAAACAGCTGCTCCCTGTGAAACCCTTGACGGGGTTGGCCACCCAGCCAAATAATCCCCACACCTTGCGCTTGTTCAGAGGCCGGAAAATGACGTAATGATCGGATATTGAGTCCCTCCAGACCAGATGCAAAGGAAAGAGGTTGAAAATTGTTGAGGACGAGGGTGACAAGCTTACGGCCGTGAAAGCGGCTTAGAGCTGAAAGTCGTCGCTGGGGGCCTTGCAGCAAGTCCAGCAAGGGTGGTTGGCAGTCCCCTGTGATTTTGTCAGTCATTTCATCTATAGAAATTGGCTTGCCTGGGAAGTAAGCTACCATGTTGTTGGAGTACTGTGTCATGTTAGCTAACGTGAACCAAAGCAAGGATGGGGCAATAGACACTCACCCAGCCATTAGGGCAGGTAGGCACCGAGGGCCAGCACACTTTCAAGCAGACCTGAAAGTTCTCAGGGTGAATATCTCCCTTGGGCGCGGAACCTTGAGCGTTATGCGAGGGAGATTGCGAGACTTGGATACGAAGACTGGACTTTAATTAGCAAAGTAATTCCCACGTATCAAGAAAAGATCAAGCCAGCCACCCTATTTCTGGTGTGGAGGGCTGGTTGATAGTGTAAAAGACTTACGTGATGTCTTCGTTGGCTTTGCCGGAAGACCAGGGCATGGCGGCGATGCCATGGGCGAGGAAGAGGATGGAAGCAGCAGAGAACTTCATGTTGGTTTGCGTGCTGGCAACGAGATATGTAAAATGTGTTGGGAGAGAAGATTCTTGAGTCCTGATGAGTTTGATGGCATATTCTCGTCGACATGAACCGACACCTTTATATAGTCCCGTAGACACAAGCTCAACCCATGACGCGCGAATATGAACGCTCAGTTCGCTCTTTCGTTTTCGTGCACATGTAACCATTTCCCCTCACTAATCTACTGAGGTAACTGCGATTGATTGTGTGACGGCTCCGGATCAACTTGTGGGTGGCTGAAATGACGGCTTCCGATGTTGTGTGATATACTGTACGACATAGATCGACGCGCCTCGGGCAACCTTTCTGTAGTCGTTGTTGTAAAACACTGGTCGAAGAAAAAGAAATACTCCTTTAGGACAGCCGTGCAAATACATAAGAATACTACCTACCTAGTAAAGATATTTACAAGCTGACGTTGTCATGTATGCTTCAAGCACTCCTAGATCAGTAGACAACCTATGTCTCTCAACCAACTGTTTCTATGAGATTGCAATGCTCATATGTGTTTCATAAGTAGTGAGTTGTCTTACGAGACTGAGACCAAGACCTGCTCATGTCCTATCGACCCATGCAGAAAAACACGACATGCAGCACGGCAGGGAAATGACCCTGGTGGTACAGCTTGTGTGAAGAGTTAGATTCTCTGGTCAAATGCCAGGGCGGTCGGCATTTGCGTCATTCATTCGAGTCAGGCTCATCGGGTCCTCGGCAGAGAGGTTCGGGTTCCTCGGGTCAGGGACTCTTGGTTACTTGTATCCAGTTGCTGTGCAACATGGGGCCTGTGATACGATGCACTGAGGGGAATACTTCATACAACACTGGTTCTAATGGGTGAACCAACTGGGGGGTTCCTTCGGCTGTTGTTATGGTCTAACCTTGGCATAGGGCCAAGTTATGTAAACATTGAGGAAGACGCACAAAGTCTCATCATGCATAATTAATAACTATCTCATTTGGTTTTATGCTTACTGGCCCTTGTACAGACGTCGCTCACGAAAAAACAATAACCATAGAATCGTGACGTAGTCCTCGGAACTGTCCCGGCGGGCCCTTCGGGTCTGTTGAGATTGGCTACGGAATGTCTCCGTACCTACGTCGGTATCCTTCCGACTCCTCACAGCCACCGATTAGGCTATGCGAGACTCAGCTCATATGGGCATGATGAGAAAATGGTCCCCCAAGCCATAATTATGCTGCGTCTGCTATTGTCCAGGATGTTTCTTAAGCTAACTCGTTTTCACATCAAATCACCATCGCTAAACTTACACTATGATCGATCAAGTCAGCCAGTATCTCCTTCGCTCAAGTGTAAGGGCGAGGATCTTTGCCTTGAGCCTAACAATTACCTTGTTGGTATTCTTGGTATTCGTGTTTGTTGCTCAGTACTTCAAGCCCGCAGGGAAACGGAACCTCAAAGATGGTCGCAAGTCTCGTCTTCCTCCCGGCCCACGCGGTCTTCCCATCCTTGGGAACCTGCTTAGCTTGAAAGACGGGCGCCACGATCCGAACCACGCGTTTGTAAGTCTCGCATGCCCGAGTGCAAACATTGCTAAACATGTAATAAGCTCCGTCAAATTGCGAGCTTTGGAGAAATGACGACGGTGCATCTCGGATCCAAAACTTGGATATTTCTCAACTCTCACCGTACCGTCTCCGAGATTATAGCCAAACGCGGCAGCGCGACAAACACGAGATCTCCCATGCCCATATCTAGTGGTCTAGTCAGCCGTGATGGAAGGTCATTGGTCCTTCCTCAAGAGAGTTGGACAGAACGCCGACGGGTGATGCATAGTCTTCTCAGCGGCACCGCTTTGAAGCAATATGGGGAGTGGCAGGAGCTTGAAAGCACCCAGATGATGGCCGAGTACCTCTTCAAGCCCGAAAAGTGGTACAAACATCACTATCGCTATGCGAATTCCGTCATTCATCGGATTGCTCTTGGAGAGCGTCTCGGCAAATCGACTCAAGAGCTGACCGACCTTCAAAACTGCGTCACCTTTTTCGTTGGCAGCATTGGATCCAGCGTCATAGATTGGTTTCCGGATCTTGCAAAGTTGCCCAAGTTTATGCAGCCGTGGCGTCGTCACTGGCAAGCCCTGGGTGACTGGAACTACGACGTGTACAACTCATGGTGGGCGCCTATCCGAAAACAGGTGGAAGAGGGGACTGCGCCACCGTCGTTTGTCCGCGATGTTCTTCTGAACAAAGATACGAGATACAAGGGAGATGATCAGGACTGCATGTACGTTGCGATGCAGCTCATCGAGGCGGGGAGTGACACTACACGCGAGGCGCTCAACATCATGGTCATGGCAATGCTGGAGTATCCTGGGCCGTTTCGCAAGGCAAGAAACGATATTGATCTATTGTGTGGCATTGGAGAACAAGCACGTCTACCTGTTCTTTCAGACATGGAAGATCTGCGCTTTATATGCGCGATCGCGAAGGAAGTCTTGCGTTGGCGGCCCATCTTCATCGTGACTCCAGATCATGTTGCTTCACAGGACATCGAGTTTGAGGGTTGCAGGTTTCCAGCCGGTACAGGCTTTGTCATTAACGAAGTCGCAGTGGGCAACGAGTGCGAAAACCCTGACATGTTTTATCCGGAACGATGGATGAACGGCCATGAAACCGACATCAGCCACGGGCTCTGGCAGTTTGGAGGAGGCAGACGGATCTGCGTCGGCTATCGGTTGGCCCAGAGAAGCCTGTTCATTAACATTGCGAGACTTATTCAGTGTATCGACTTCAAGGCGGTTCGTTAAGCTCAATTCTTGTCTTGGAACTAGTTACTGATAAGATGCATAGGATGGCCCGTATAATGGGAGGATCCTCAACCAGGAATCGACAGATGAGCCTTTTCCGGTCAAGGCAACCGTCCGCAGCAGGGAATACGAGAGGTTGATTGTCGAGGAAGCCACAAGGGCTGGCGTTTTGGATAATGCGAAAATCGATCGAGATTAGTCGGTGGATAGGATAGTATTATAACTATGGCTCGCTTCCAGGATCAATCAGTTTGCATCTAAAACAAAATCAGGACTGCTTAAGCAAAGTCAAATCTATAAATGTACTAAATCGATATCCGACAAAAAGGACCCCCGCGTCAATGTCACCACAAAGTGCACAAGCCTACCTAATCTAGTACTGGCGCAAATAAACCCGACACAAACCACATCCAATCTTCTAAGAAAAAGGTCGTCCACGACTATTCCTGTGGCTGTTCCGCAGTTCCATCCACAAGGCAATCCCTAGGGTAGATGATCGGTATATATCGCAGCGAGGCTGCTCTGCTGGCGGACGGTCGTTCAGGCTTCGGGCTTGACGGTGGTGACCGTGCTTCTAAGCACCCGTCCGGGATGAAAACCGTTGAACAGCATTGAAGTCATGGCCATCAGCGAAGCATCAAACACATAGAGCCAAAACTCCTTATCCTGAAGCTCACTGCCCCGTCCCATGATGTACTCGACGATTCGGAAGACTGATCGGATCATAATAAAGACACTAGTGGCGTAAAGGATGTAGAGGAGCTTTTTCCATGGCACTTGGAGCTCCCGCGAGGCTTGTGTTGGATTGGAATGGATACGTGTGTGGAAAATCAGCGTGGCTAGCATGAAGAAGCCGAAGAAGACAATCTGAATAGCCAGGCCAGCCACGATGACCCATTCGGCCCTTTGGGTAGCGCTCTTTGACTTGGCGTTTGCAAGCATTCCGCCACCTATTGTTTCAGTCTTGCTTAGCATGACCTCCTCAGGGGGTAAGAACCAAGAACCTACCGCCACTCTGGGCCAGGAATGACAAGACATCGCCCGTGACGAACACCTTGGTCAACCAAGAGGGCTTGACGACAGACAGATGTCCAGCTTGAAGGAGAATGATGACACGGGCAAGAACCATGTAGATGGATGCTGCGAAGAACGTGGGTCCGAGGAGGAGAAGAAGCGACTGCAAGATGTAGGGTACCTTGGTGAAGTCGGGCGCTTCTTCGGCTGACAAAGTGCGACCAATGTATCCGATGGCTTCGACTGTGGGTATTTCACGTAAGCTTAATCCCTACTGACTGTACTGTTCGCCTTAGCCAAGGACTGCGACTTACATATACAGCCAATCACAAATGGTACGAAATACCAGGTGCGGCCGTGCACAATTTGGCCAACGTGAGCCAATCCAGATAAACCGAACAGCACGACGAAGACAACAGCTGCTGGTAGAGAAGGGTTGTAGTAATAGTAAACAAATTCAGACTCGGCCATTTTGTGCGCTTGTATGGGGACGGGCGAAGTCAGGGAGATGCTTGTTCAAAGACAGAAGACTTTCGGATGAATCGATTCTTGTTGAGACTGGCACCAGTTCACAGGTTCGCCAAGGAAATCACCATATATATAGTTGTTGTCTTTTTGTAAAGGCAAGCTAAATGCATGTAAGCGGCTGGCTCTCCGTTTAGGGTTTACAGAAGCATTCTCAATTGTTAGTTTGGCATTAGTTCCTCGCTTTCGTATCTCAGGTTCTAAACCCACAAAGGCGGGCGTAGAGCTTTGGTGTGGCAGCCGGGTTGGTTAAAAGCGATACCGACACCGATACCGAGTGTGGAATGGAATGTTTGAAATTATACTAAAATCTAATGGGTAAGGACTTGACTCTGGTGCCGACCAAATGCGGCCCAGAAGCATGCTCTTCCAGCGTGCGGGCCCACGCTACACGGTTAACGGCACGCTGACTGCTGTGTTTTCTAACAGCCGGGGGATTGAGCATTACTTCCGGCCGCATGGCGAGGCCGAGGGCATGTCGCTCGATGATGGCTCAATTGCCTGCGCTAGGAGCTTTCTCCGCGCGGCCCTCCTGACTGATTTCAGTAAGAGGCCGATGATACGAAGGTCCTGGACAAGTTGAAGTTAAAGAGTAATCATGTGTTTGGCTGATTTATGTCTGGAGGAGAGTATCCCCTCAAGATTGGTCCGGTCGCAGCACAACACGGAACCGTCAACTCGGTTCGCACGACCCCCGCCAGTGCTCGGAGCCGTCGCCAAAGACGATCGAGAAGACTCAGCGCACAGTTAGGGAGACGGAGTCGAACGCCAGTCTGCGGCCAACACCATCACGGGAAATACTAGTCCCGCCGAGGCATGTTTGCTGCACCGAGGTAAAGCCCGAAATAGACTGCAGGAACTCGGAGCAATCCCGACTGTCCCAATCCGCCACGGCAACAATGAAAGGTACCTCTCAACAGGTACTGCAGAGGAGCTAGGTTATATCCTTTCCCACACCGATGCTCAAGGTTTCGTAGCTCTGTCGCCAAAACCGTGATAATTAACATACCGGTGAAACTACCCTGTTGTACACCAGAGCTCTTGAAAACGCCCTCTGACTTCCCCTTCCAATCTTCAATTCATAGCGCTTTTTCACCATGGCGTCACTCCCACGAGAAGGGTTAACAGTCGACTATGTCGCCAGACTAGCCCAAATCACCCTTCTTAACCCGATCATCACCATTCCACTGGCGGCGAGCTCATTCGGGCTGCCAATCTACAGTTCGACCGATTCCGAGTGGAGCCAGTCGCTGAAGGCCGCACGACCCTACACCTACTCACTCGCTGCTTTGAGTCTTCTGCTGTGGGCTACCAACTTCCTGAACAAGCAATTTCATAATAACTGGACCACTGACCCGGATTGGGATTGGAACAAGGAGATTGTAGTTATCACCGGAGGCAGCAGCGGCATTGGAGCTCATCTAGCCCGACAGCTGCATGCTCGGAATCCAAAGACAATGATCGTCATCATTGACTACGTCCCGTTAACCTGGACACCAATTGAAGAGGCCTACACTAAGTACTACCAATGCGACCTCAGCGACAGCTCCCGAATTCGTGTCATCTGCGAACAGATCCGAAATGAAGTTGGCCATCCTACGGTACTTGTTAACAATGCTGGCATTTGTCGAGGTACCACGGTCTGTGATGGATCGTACGCGGATGTGGAGGTCACCATACGGACGAATCTCATCGCACCATTCTTGCTTGTCAAAGAGTTTTGCCCAGAGATGGTCATTCGCAACCATGGCCACATCGTCAACATTAGCTCAATGAGCGCATTTCTTCCACCGGCCAAAGTGGCAGACTATGCTGCAACCAAGGCTGGACTGATAGCCTTGCATGAGGTGAGTCTGCGTAAAGTTCCTCAGCGATGTTATTTAAGGTCTAAAAATTCTAGGCGCTACAGTTAGAGCTGAAAAAGGCAACCCGTGTCAGACTATCACTTGTTGTTCTCAGCTTCACTCGCACGCCGTTGTTCAAAGGCAAAACGAATCAATCCAATTTCCTGTTCCCGGTTTTGGATGTTGAGTGAGGCCATATTGACAACTAGAGATAGAAAGGAGGACCAGAATGGCTGTGGCGCTTAGCAAGAGAGGCAACTGGTAATACGCAGGTTGATTTTAGAGGAAGACAGAAGCTGGATCCAAAGACTGGAGCATTGCTTCAGAGTTGAGCAAACTAGGATAGAAGACGTAGTGTCATCCATAATATTGAGTGTGACTGGATCGGCGCTTATGGAGAAAACAGCATGACTACACTCCATCTCCATAGCCAACGCAACGAGCATTACCCGCCTAAAGGACGACAAACCTGACAATCAATGCATTCGTCACCTTTCACATGCAGTGAAACTTGAAAAACTCGGTAAACGGTAGTTGATAGGTGCCAACCCCGCCGTGGCTTGCAGGACCAGCAGAGTCGGGGATAGCGGAAGTGCTCCGATAGAGGCTTTCGGAGGCATCCCGTCCACAACGCCACAGCGAGATGGCTTCTTGGCAGCTTCACGTACATACGCACAGCCTCGGCAAATACGATCGTGTGCGGGGAAGCAACTCTGTTGATGAATTTATTTACTTGCTATCTCTAGTCACGGTTCAAATGCTCAAGTCAAAGCATACCTAACGCTTCCTGGCCAACAAAGCTGATAGCGTACAAACACTTGACCAGCCACCACCTCTGCGACGATGACATCAGAGAAAACTAGTCGGAGGAACTACAGCCAGTTCGCTTGCATTGGCACTGGATTCTCAGCCATCTGTCTTGGGGCGACTCTGAAACGATGGTATGGCATCAGCGACATTCAGTTCTTTGAACGATACTCTGAGTTGGGTGGCACATGGTTTGGAAACAAATACCCGGGTAAATACGATGCCCCTTGACAGAAGCGTGGTGTTGATCAAGATAGGGTGTGCCTGCGACGTACCAAGCGCTCTCTACAGTTATTCTTTCGAGCCGAATCCAAACTGGAGTCGCGTCTTGCCTTCGCATGATGAGCTTTGGAGGTATCTAAAGCAAGTCGCCGACAAGTACCATCTACCTCCCAAGATGTCCTTCGGCATGAACGTCGAAAAGTGCGAATGGATTGGTCAACTCAAACGTTGGCGCCTTCATGTTCGACACATCAACACGGATAACGTTTTCATCCACGAGTGTTAATTCCTCTTCGCCGGTACCGGCCAACTCGTTCAACCTCGGGAACTCGACGTTCCTGGGGTTGAGAAATTCAAAGGTCCCATCTTCCATTCCTCTAAATGGCGGCATGACGTTGAGCTAGAGGACAAAAATGTCGTGGTCTTTGGCAACGGTTGCACTGCAGCTCAGATTGTGCCATCCATCGTCGGCAAGACGAAACATCTCACACAACTCATCCGATCAAAACATTGGATTCTTCCGCCTATTGACGGGGCGCAAACAGATGCAATGCGAAACATCTTCAAGTACATACCTGGGACTATGACACTGCAGCGTTTCCTCGTTTTCTTAACAGCCGAGAACGAACTCAGAGGATTTCCAATGACAAAGTCGGCCGCCAAGTTCCGCCAAAACCGTCGCAAGCAGGCGGAGCAATACATGAGACGCACAGCCCCTGAGAAGTATCACGGCATGCTGATCCCTGATTTTGAGGTGGGCTGCAAGAGGAGAATCTTTGATTCCGGCTACCTCGAAGCCTTAAACTCTAAGAATTTCACACTGACCAACACACCTGCTATGGAGATCGTGGCCAATGGAGTCCAGACTGAGGATGGTTTCGTCGAAGCAGACGTCATTGTCATGGCCAACGGATATATCACAAACAAGTTTCTCGGTGGCATAGAAGTTGTAGGGAGGAACGGGACACTGGACGAGCACTGGGATTCATTTGGTGGTGCGGAAGCTTACAATTGTTCTTCCATGAGTGGATTCCCCAATTTCTTCATCCTGCTTGGTAAGTTCCTGGGACCGTCCTGTCTCTCAATAAAGTTGGAATCTGACCATGACTAGGACCCAACGCAGCGACAGGCCATACCTCTGCGATCATGGCAGCAGAGAACAGTGTCAATTTTGCACTGCGTGTAATCAAGCTTGTGCTCACTGAGAAGATGGGTACAGTCGAACTCAAGCCCAAGGCTGAGAAGCTCTACGTCGACCGCATCCAGCATGATCTTTCCAACACGGTTTGGAACTCTGGGTGTCAGAGTTGGTATATTGAAGGGAGTCCGGAAAAGGGCCAAACATGGAACGCCATGAGTTATCCCTACTCGCAAGCCTATTTCTGGTACCGGAGTGCGTTTCCAACCTGGAGCGACTGGGCGATATCTGTGAGTTCTTTGCTACAAGATTCTTTGAGCTTTAACAACTAATTATCCTAGGGTTCCAAGAGTTCGATGTTTCGACGAGTAATCAAAGCAATTCTTGTCACTGGTGGCTTGTTTTCGGTGTTTATGCTTTGTATCATCGGGCGGATGAACAAGAGAGATCTCGGCAAGATCTGGAGCAACCTGCCGGTGCTGTTGAAGCGTCTCCCTGCGCATTTAAACATCTCGCAGCAGAGCTAAACATTGCCATGGCCTCGAGAAGAAGGTGTGACTGGGCCGGCGTAGCTTTCTCTGAACTTCAGGGCTTTGTTGCTGATATCGCCAGTTATTGTTTGTATGATTAGCTAGTATTTGCAATCTGACGCTTATAAATATCCTTCAATGATCTTATGGGTTCAAGAAGTTCACCCATAGTGTTGAGGCAAAGGGGGCATTTTACGAAATGGCCGATTGCTTCTGCCATAGCCAATAGAATCAACACAGAGTTTAGGAGTCGTATAAGGCCCTAACTGGGGCCGTCATCATCTCGCCACGATGCTCCATGTGTTGATACCTACCGGAATGGCCTCGTCGGAACCGTCCCGACGGCGTACGCAGGTCTGCTCCACCTCATTTCCACAGCTGCTGACGAGTCTCCCTTATCTTTCCCCTTTTCCACACTTTCTTTGAATATTAAAACAATGATAGACAGAAAATCTTTTTGGAGACTGCACTATTGATCGTTCATCGTCATTCTTTCTTCATCACGCTTCTCGCCATGGCGTACGGTAACCCTTCATCACCCCTTGCTCCGACAACTGCAACTCAAGAGCCGCGTCGAGACAATACTCTACCCCCTCGACAATTGGGAATAACCTGGAAGAATTTGTCCGTCCAGGTGGCTTCCTCTGATGCGGCTGTTCACGAGAATGTCCTATCTCAGCTGAATCCCATCAAGACCCTCCACCGCTTGCGACGCAGACCAGCGAAGAGAACGATTCTCGACAATAGCCATGGCTGCGTTAAGCCTGGTGAAATGCTCCTCGTCTTGGGCCGTCCTGGATCCGGGTGCTCAACCCTCCTGAATGTGTTGGCGAACCAACGGAATGGGTACGCTTCAGTGTCTGGCGACGTCCACTATGGCAGTATGGATGCCACAGAAGCAAAGCGCTATCGTGGCCAGATCATTCTAAGCTCAGAGGATGAGATATTCTTTCCATCTTTGACGGTTGGCCAGACAATGGACTTTGCGGCTCATCTGAAATCTTCGGATCGGCGTGCGTCGACCAAATCGCCCTCGGAAAACTCTTCTCACTCTCTTTTGCGCGCCCTGGGTATCGATCATACCACCACCACCAAGATAGGGAATGAGTACATCCGTGGAGTGTCAGGCGGAGAGAGACGACGAGTATCGATTGCCGAGTGTCTTACTACGCAAGGGTCGATATACTGTTGGGACAATAGCACTAGGGGGCTGGATGCTAGCACGTAAGTTATTGAACAAGCGACGGACTCAAAAATTGAAGCAATTAGCGTGGCTAACATATTTATCAATTGGCAGGGCTCTGGAGTATATCAAGACGATCCGAGACCTAACCGACCGCTCCGGGCTCTCCTCTATCATGACCCTCTACCAAGCCGGCAACGACATTTATCACCTATTTGACAAAGTCCTCATACTCGAGCAAGGTCAGCAGATCTTCTACGGCCCAACCAAGGAAGCGCGTCCATTCATGGAAGGTCTTGGCTTCCAGTGCAGGGAGAGCACCAACGTCGCCGACTTCTTGACCGGAATCACGATCGAGACCGAACGGATCATTCGCCCAGGATTCGAGCTGAGCTTTCCTCGAAGTGCTGAAGCCATCCGCGAAAAATACGAAGAGTCCAAGATATACTCACAAACAACGGCTGAATACGAATATCCTTCGACGACCGAGGCAAGAGTTTGGACGAGACAATTCCAAGCGACAATACAGGGAGAGAAGAGCTCCCGTTTACCAGAGAAAAGTCCTCTGACTGTGGGCTTTCTCTCTCAAGTCCGCGCCTGTACAGTCAGACAATACCAGGTCATCTTTGGCGACAAGGTCACCTTTTGGACCAAACAAGCCACAGTCTTGGTGCAAGCATTAGTTGCGGGCTCCCTTTTCTACGACGCCCCGACCACGTCGGCCGGCATCTCTCCACGATCCAGCGCCATCTTCTTCGCCATCATGTTCAACACGCTGTTGGCCATGTCGGAAGTCACCGACTCCTTCTCAGGAAGACCAGTCCTTGCGAAGCACAGATCGTTTGCTCTGCTTCATCCAGCCACGTTCTGTGTTGCGCAGATTGCGGCCGATATTCCCATTATCCTGGGACAAATATCTGTCTTTTCCTTGGTCTTGTACTTTATGGTTGGCTTGACGTTGTCGGCAAAGTCCTTTTTCATATTTTGGGCCATTTTGGTGTCCACCACAATGGTACGTGAGCTCCCGTCCCTTCAGAGACGTCAAGACTTGAGAGGCTTTGGGAGAAGCATAGTCGGCTAACAAAAGACTCACAGTGTATGACAGCCTTGTTTCGAGCCATCGGCGCTGCGTTCACAACATTCGACAAAGCAACCAAGGTGTCCGGATTGGCTATCATTGCAAGTGTCTTGTACACCGGCTTCATGATTCCAAAACCGGACATGAAACCTTGGTTTGTCTGGATCTACTGGATCAACCCCCTGGCATATTCATTCAATGCCCTGATATCCAACGAATTCAGCGGCAAAACCATTCCATGCGTCGGAGCCAACTTGTTGCCCGTCGGCCCGGCTTACAACAACATCAGCATGGACCATCAATCCTGCGCAGGCGTTGCTGGTGCAATCCCAGGACAGACGTTCGTCACGGGAGATTTGTATCTTGAATCTTTTTCATACAGTCGGTCTGACCTTTGGAGGAACTTTGGAATTATTTGGGCTTGGTGGGCGCTCTTTGTGGCCATCACTGTGGTTTCAACTTCAAGGTGGAAGTTCTCTTCTCAGAGCTCATCGAAGCTTCTTACGCCAAGTGAGAAGAGACATGAGTGTCAGACGGCAACTCCTCGATCCAGTGATGAGGAGTCCCAGTACTCAGGTGAGGATACCGTCGGAAGTGAGCCTCGTCCATACCAGGCGTCGGATGGCTCACTCATCCGGAACACCTCGATCTTCACCTGGAAGGACATTTCCTATGTGGTCAAAACGGCAGAAGGTGACCGAAAGTTACTCGACAACGTGTACGGTTGGGTCAAACCAGGGATGCTAGGGGCGCTTATGGGCGCTTCCGGAGCTGGCAAAACAACACTACTCGATGTCCTGGCGCAGCGGAAGACTGAAGGGTCCATCAAAGGATCCATCATGGTTGACGGCCGTCCTCTCCCGATCTCGTTTCAACGGTCAGCTGGGTACTGTGAGCAATTCGATGCTCACGAGCCATACGCCACAGTCCGTGAGGCCCTCGAGCTTTCAGCGTTATTGAGGCAAGGACGCGATGTTGCCCGCGAGGACAAGTTGAGATATGTCAATGAGATTATCAGCTTGCTCGAGCTGGAAGATCTTGCTGACACCTTGATCGGCACGGTTGGTGACGGTCTGTCTGTTGAACAACGGAAACGTGTCACCATCGGCGTCGAGTTGGTATCAAAGCCTAGCATCCTTCTGTTTCTTGACGAACCTACCTCGGGCCTCGATGGACAGTCGGCCTTCAACATTGTTCGGTTTCTCCGGAGGCTCGCGGACTTTGGCCAGGCAATATTGGTTACAATTCACCAACCATCTGCCCAGCTCTTGTCACAATTCGACACATTGCTTCTCCTAGCCCGTGGTGGCAAGATGGCATATTTTGGAGATATTGGTGACAATGCCGACGTCGTCAAGGCATATTTCGGCCGAAACGGAGCGCCTTGTCCTCAACAGGCAAACCCGGCCGAACATATCATCGACGTTATCTCGGGTAAAGAATCCGAACGAGATTGGGCTGAGGTCTGGCGAGAATCAACAGAACATGATGCGGCTGTAGAGCATCTTGACCTGATGTTGTCAGAAGCTGCTTCGAAGCCGCCAGCCACAACGGATGATGGGCATGAATTTGCACAGCCTCTCTGGACCCAGATCAAACTCGTCACGCAGCATATGAACATTGCATTGTTCCGCAACACAGGCTACATCAACAACAAGTTCATACTGCACATTTTCTGTGGTTTTTACAACGGATTTTCATTCTGGCAAATTGGAGACTCACTGGACGACTTGCAACTACGCATCTTCACTATCTTCAACTTCATTTTCGTTGCACCCGGAGTCATCAATCAGTTGCAGCCACTCTTTATCGAGCGCCGGAATCTTTTCGAGGCACGCGAGAGCAAGTCGAAAGCCTATTCCTGGATCGCCTTTGTCAGCGGGTTGATAATCTCAGAGACGCCATACCTGATTATCTGTGCGATCCTGTATTTTGCCTGTTGGTATTATACAGTCGGATTCCCTGTGGCCGCAGAGAGGGCCGGCTCGACCCTGTTTGTCATGCTCATGTACGAATTCCTCTACACCGGCATTGGGCAGTTCATTGCGGCATACGCACCCAACCCGGTCTTTGCCTCGCTCATCAACCCCTTTGTTTTGGGTGTCTTGATCATGTTTTGCGGTGTACTGGTTTCGTACGAGCAAATCACGGCTTTCTGGCGCTATTGGCTGTATTGGCTGAATCCCTTTAGCTATATCATGGGAAGTTTGATAACTTTCAGCAGTTGGGACCTTCCAATTCATTGTTCCGATGATGAATTTGCGGCCTTCAGCCCACCAGATGGATCGACCTGTGGCGAGTACCTTTCGTCGTATCTTACGATGGGAGGAGTCGCTGGGAACCTGACCAACCCGGATGACACGACCACTTGTCTCGTTTGCCCGTATCAGAACAGCAACGACTACTTCTGGGCTCTCAACTTGAAGGAGTACTATTACGGGTGGCGTGATGCGGTTATCGTCGCTCTCTTTGTTTTGAGCTCTTACTGTCTGGTGTTTCTCCTGATGAAGCTACGGACTAAGGCTTCCAAGACCGCGAAATGATGGAGCCGTGTGGCTGGCTGTACTCTTGCAAGAGAGGACTAGAGAGGATTAAAGGAGGAGGAACTGGCCTCGCAAAACTTGCACTTTACTTTGTGATTTTACTATTTTTCTTTTCACTCGACTTTTATTTTCTGTTTTTATCTTTGTCCTTATAGATTAGAAGTACTCGTAATAATAGAACATACATGGAGATTGAAGCCAGCTGAAATACAATTTGTCACCGACATGCCGCCTCCCTCGGATAGGCAAGAAGTCTGCCTCGGTACTCTCTTATTTGATATTGGCTGCTCTACCTACTGCATTCCCGTATTCACTCCGAACCACTTTCAATCTCCTTCGCCAACACATCTTTCATCCATTCCTTCATTTCCAGGATGCATTCCCCGTCACGTTCCTGTTGAGCCTCCAGCAAGATAAAGTCATGTGCCTGCTTGGTCTGCAACGCGAACTGCACATTCAGCTCTGGGTTTGAATGTTGCACCTCATGAACGAAAGCCGCCGCTTGATCTCGGAAGACCTCGTGACTTCCAACGGTGACGAACATTCGATCGAGAATAGAAGTTATTCCTTTCATCCAGGACTTGTCCCCGTCCAGGGGGCATGCGAGGTTGGCCGACTTGTCATAATTCTCGTCGGTCGTTGCAGCCCCCAGTAGCTCGTTGCTGCACTTATCCACAGTCGGACCCGAGAGCATATCAATCCAAGAGTTCTCCGAGTAGGATGCATCATTGGTGTGTCGAGTCACCCATGGTGAGACAAGGAATGCACCCTGCAGCGGCTCGGACAAAGTAACCTTTGGGACTGTAGGGTGTGGTTCAACAAGATGGCTCAGTAACTGGGCTGTCAAGTTTCCACCCGCAGAGTCTCCTCCAATAACAATGTCTCCAGGACGAACTTGTTGGGAGAGAAGATGGGTTAGGGCGCTCGTAGCCTGGCGAAGCTGTACCGGATACCTCGCCTCGGGGCAGAGCGTGTATTCGAGGACTGCCACGGCGACTTCGGTTTTCGCCTCAATGCCCGCAGCGATATATGCTCTCCAACACCATTCTAGATGCCCAGGCAACAATGGCGAAATGTATCCACCGCCATGGAAAAACAGAACGACCTTCTTTGCTTTCCGTCGATCGCCAATCCAAAGAATTGACGAATGCCCGTCCTCTAGAGGTTCTAGATCGTAGGAAAGTCTTTCAATGGCCTCCGTATTTCCAATCTTCTTTTCCTTGGCGATCTTTTGCTTCATCCATGATTTGTATGCATCTTTGGTCGGGAGAGACAGGTATTGAATCTGGCGGGGAGAGAAGGTTCCGAGAAACACTTTGACGACTGCACACACAAGATACAGGCGGGACGGAACGCCTCTAGCCCAGGCGATGGAGAGGGTACGGACTATGGAGGCAAATATCTGCCAAGGCGCTATGCGAAAAGAGATGTCAGTAGGTAACGAACGAGTCTGATGGGTTGTTAGTCGTACCAAGGCATGTGAGACGGAAAGCTAGCTTAAGCTTCTCCCACGCGGAAAATGGAACAGGCATCGTCGGAAGCAGCACGCCGATATCGACATCCAAACTTGACTGAATCAACAGCTGGTTATCGAGACGACGACAAGATCTCAGATTGCTCCCTGTGCCGAGGTGACCGTTTTAGTACCGTGGGGAAGCATGCGGGGACCCCAGAATCTCAACCCCGATTTCATCTGCCGAGAATCCAGCTTCCGTCTCAAGCGCGTTGCCAACTCGGCCCCTTGACCATCCCGGGGCCCCGACGGGAGACGGGTCTATTCCGGTTCTGCCTGAGGATTGCTCGCGGAACCAGGCCGTCCACCATTTGGCCACATAACCCCTACCTTGAAGTGCTAATTACAAAGCCTCGGCTCCCACATGGCTCCACGATGGCGGATATACGCGTTTCACACAAGAAGGTTGAAACCAAGTTAGCTTGGTGGTACCAAGTCCCTCGTCCTTCATTGACCAGAAACGCGAAGCCTGAGCGAGTCATGGCGGGAACGGAGCAACAGTGGGGAATGAAGCGTCAAGCTCCGGGACGGTAACCCTAAACAGCAACCAATAGCACGGTTGATCAAGTGAACATGCACCTAGGTTACTTTGATCTGTCATCTGGATAGGTTAAACAACTTCAGTCCTCAGATGGACCAGTATACTCATGCATCTTCAACATTTTATGTCCAAAAAATCCCCGGATAGAATACGAGCAAGGCCGCAAGGTATAATAATGATCCAAGACAACAGCACATTAAAGGCTTGGCATGAGACAGAGCTGAGGCCAACGGTAACGATCCGGGTTCCGCGGGCCTCCGTCGGAACCAACCCGTGACACGGCATCACGACCTTAATAAATGGACGAGAAATTGACGAAGAATGCGGGGTAAATCCGGGGTACACCAATGAATTTCGGCATGTGATATTCTTCGGTTAAAACCGAGTTGATCGTTTTAAATCGAGCGACAATTGATCCATTTTCCGAGGTATCTTTCTACCACAGCTCACATACAACTCCCCGGCGACCGAATAACACCATGGCAGAAAACCCAATTGCGATGATCAACCCCAGCTCAGTTGGCCTTCCAGAGGCCCCAAACCCAGATCCTTTGCCCGAAGCGCAATGGCAAACCTTACTGGCAGTCATGGATACCGTCCTGTCGTCATGTCAGAAAAATGAACCTCATGACGTGGACGCTGCAGCTCTTAGCGATACCAAATACGAAAAGACCATGACGCATCTCCGGCAGAATACTAGCCTTGACCTTTCCGACACGTCTACGTTCGATGCTTTCCTCGCTGAGAAGCCTTCCGATATACCACTCTTTCGAGATATCTTGAAGCGGATGCTGGCCGGCTTTCCTCCTGACAAACTAGCTACGCTTCACAGCGTCCTCTCACTGATCGAGTGAGTTTCTTCCTGTCTTCTTAAACGCTGACTGACGTTGTCACGACAGTAACTGGACTACGACTCTCCCTCTTACCGGTCGTCTAACGCCATTCTCCAAATTATCTATCAAAGACCGAACACGTGTGCTGCACTCTTGGAGAACCAGCTCCTTGGCTAGTTTCCGTGTGCTGTTTAAACAGCTTTCGCAAATCGCCAAGCATATTTATGTTCGCGCGAGTCCTCTTTTCGACGAGATTACTGGTTACCCATCAGCCCCTTCCGGATGGCACCCGGTCGAGTCCTATCCTTTCGAATTTACGGACTTCAACACATCGCGACATCCGATTCAACTGGAAACAGATGTCATCGTCGTAGGCTCAGGTTGTGGTGCTGGCGTTGTTGCGAGGGCCATCGCCACGGCAGGCCATCGCGTCATCGTTGTGGACAAAGGCTATCATTTCGAAACTTCCTCGCTTCCTCTTGACCATAGCGAAGGCTTCTTCCATCTTTTCGAACAGAGTGGCATGTTAGCCTCGGAAGATGGGTCCATCACCGTTACGGCGGGATCGTGCTTCGGCGGCGGTGGAACAATCAACTGGAGCGCGTGCCTGCAAACCCAAAACACGGTGCGTGATGAGTGGGCGGACGAACGAGGTCTTACCTTCTTCAATTCATCCGAGTTCCAGGCTCACCTTGACTCTGTCTGTGAGCACATGGGCGTTAGCGACGAGTTCATTCGCCACAACCATGGCAACTCAACTCTCCTCGAAGGCGGGCGGAAGTTGGGGTTCAGCGCAAAGCCCGTCCCCCAAAACACTGGTAATTGTGAGCATCACGATGGACACTGCGCGATGGGATGCGGGAGGGGGGAGAAGCAAGGCCCAGTGAACGGATGGTTCCCTGATGCGGCCAAGTGCGGAGCCAAGTTCATCCAAGGCTTCAAGGTTGAGAGGGTGCTTTTCAAGAAGAAGCGTGGTAAACAGGTCGCTCGTGGCGTTATAGGAACCTGGACACCAAAGAACTCCAAGGATACGACGCCTAGAGTGGTCACCATCAAGGCGAAGAGAGTTGTCGTTTCTGCAGGAAGTCTATGCAGCCCTATCATCTTGAAGAACAGCGGGCTAAGGGTAAGTAATGAGCCTTCACTTTGAGAGGTTGCTGTGCTCATAATTACACCCAGAACAAGCATATCGGACGCAATTTGCATCTGCATCCAACAACATTCGTGGGAGGCGTTTTCGAACAAGAAACACGCCCATGGGAAGGCAAGTTAGCGACCTTCTAACTCAAAGGGCCTCTAGCTAACAGGCAGCAGGCGGAATTCTCACCTCTGTCGTGACAAGCCTTGATAACCTTGACGGAAAAGGTCATGGTGTCAAGCTAGAACGTGTCTCAATGATAGTAAGTAATCTCATATGCTCTCCTTGGGAAAATATTAACCTTGGCAGCCTTCCATGTCTCTTCCCTGGTTGAATTGGACCTCTGGACTTGACTACAAACTATTGTTATCCAAATATCCCCACATGGAGATATTCATTGCCATCACCCGGGATCGCGACAGTGGCCAAGTCCTCGCTGACCCAACACGAGGCACGCCTCGCGTGGCGTATACTCCCTCCAAATATGATACCCGCTCAAATCTGACGGGCATGATCGCCTTGGCGAAGATCCTCTACGTCCAAGGCGCTCGGGAAATTCATCCCGCCCTCCCAGGCCTTCGACCATTCATCCGCGCTCAGGAAGGATCTGCAAATCCTGTTGACGACTCTGCGGGAATCACGGATGGGAGGTTCCAATCTTGGCTGAAAGAGATGGAAGCACATGGAAACAAGACGCCAGAGACACCATTTTGCTCCGCTCACCAGATGAGTTCCTGCCGCATGAGCGCCAAGGAAAGCGAGGGTGTTGTGGATCAGTTTGGCAAGGTTTGGGGTTGTGAAGGGCTGTATGTCGCTGATGCGAGTGTTCTTCCCAGTGCCAGTGGTGTAAACCCCATGGTCACCACCATGGCCATTTGTGAACGGATCGGTACGGGCATTGCCAAAGAGTTGGCAATGGAGAGGCAGGAGACTGCGAGAATTTGAGTGCACCTGTATAATTTGAGCGTGTCATACTAATAAATCTACTGTTACATCGCATCGGGGTTATTTAATGAGTGGTATTGTCTCGATATGCATGCTATGCTGTTACTCTCATGACTAACAAGTCGATAAGAGACTACTAGAATAAGAAAGATTAAATATACAGATTATACAGGTATACATGTTAAAATAAATAGCCTCATTTTCCCGGGTCCCCTCTTCAGTTCCCTGCTGCCAAGTTCATCCCTTCCCAACCCGGAAAAACCATAGTGTCAGTATCGAACGGAAACGATATTGTCAAAGCATCTTGCAGGGACAAGTCTCCCTCTAGGACTGAGTCCAACATTTCATGTACAAAGTTCTGTTCCGAGTTTTCATTTGCCGCACAATCTTGAACCACCAATCGTTAGTTGTCGTAAGAGTTGGAGTTGTTCTTTCACTGACCTTGTTGTCTTGCTGTGATGGTCTGGTTTATCTTTAATAGTAAATCGAACGATTTTCGAATAGACAGGCTGAACGGAGAGATCGCCTCGAGAACTGCGTGGCATTTCTCCCACGATTCGACCACTATTGACTGATCTAGAGTAACCCATAGCGAGGGACACAGGCGGCATGTCATGAGCACAAGGCTAGCGGTACAGGCATCTACAGCGTTGGTTAGTTGAGAAACACAGAGGGACAATGTGCGACTACATAGAGCGTTCCACCACCACGCTTCAGTTGCGTCTGTGCGAAAGGTGTCGTGGACAACGTTGATGAGTCTAATCGCAGACCTCACGCATGCTCGTGCCCCATCTCGCTTGAAAGATGACTGTAAGTCATAATCCACATCATCCGAGACATCGGAGGAGAGCAGTTGTGTCAATACGGGCCGGTAGAGCATGAGACTAATGTAAGTAAAGCTAAGCTGGGTCAGTAAACATGTTGAATCTAGGGCTCCATTGCATCTAAGATTAATCTTACCGTGCATGCAGGACATTTCTTTGCATGGCAAGAATCCTGGCAACCTCTGGTGAGACAGAATCTGTGGTCAATGTTGTCTTCCACGAAAGAAGGCTTGCCACAGATAGCTCGAAAGCTTGCAGTCGCCCCTGAAGCTCAACGAAAGTATCCATACTCTGACAAGCCGTATCTGCATGTGACGCAAGACTCTGCTCATCATGAAGAAGCCTACATTGCCAAGGCTGGTAAACTTTTGACAGGATACTATCCAGAATGATACTCAACCGCACAGTTTCAAGCTGAAATTGAAGCTTTATCTGTTCATTTCCCTCTGCGTTCTGGGTATTGAAGTCCATACTTGCCGGTACAGCAAGTGCGGGGAGGTTGGTGATCATGGTTGGCCGTCCAAGTGTCATGCTCACAAGCCTGAAATTATTAGCACACCAGTGTAATAAAGCTCCAGGGTTCTTACGTATCCAACACAACACATCCGTGCCACGTACGGCGCCGAATCCGCCACACCCGCGATTCTTGGGCGTCATACTTTGGCATGGTGTGCAACCCTAGGCCTTGGGCCATCCGGCATGCTACACCGACCGCATTCCAACATCGCTCCGGAAAGGGAGTGCCCTGTAAGACCAGAGCTACCAATAGTAGCGTCTGCACAGCGCTCAAGTCGTTCATATCGAGCAGATCAAGACCAATATTTTGTTTAGAGCGGTTGAAGAAGACTTCGTAAGCTGTCGTTTTGGCTGCAGTTGAAAGGTCCGAGAAGATACATCCAAGGGCAAATATGGAGTTGAGCGACGAATGGAATGCAATCGTGGTAGCATCTCCTCCAAGCCCGAGATCTCGATACTTCTCTGGGCTTGTGGCTTGTCCACTCGGTAACCACAGTGACTCATAGGCATGCTCAAAAGCCTCTTTGTCAAAGATAGGGTAGAGATAGTAGACCTGTTTGAAGTATCTCTCTTTGAGATGGTCTGCTAGAGATCGTGGTGGAAGAACGAGTGTTTCAATGCCGCTATAAAGAGATGGGGGCTCCGGGGTTGTGACTTGGGGGTTTCTGGATGTCTGAGAGGACAAAGGAGGATTCACAGTCCCGCAAGCCTCCTTCAAGAATGAAGCAGCAGAAGACGAACCATAGAATGATTGAGTCGTGTCATGGGATTGTCCAATGTCTTCTGCGACTGTAGTTGTTCCCATAGCAGTGACTCGCCGTGAGTCGTTGGAAGTTTCCATCCCCTCATTTGCAGCTGATGACAATGGAGTCAGGGTTTGACCCTGCGATGTTCCCATGACGATGGCGTCCAATTCAGCTTGACTTTGTGTATTGACAGGCTGGTCATTGGGTGCATCGGGGAGAGCGTCAGGGTCTATACCATGCAACGCACAAGCCTGCTCCAAATGGCGAATACGCTCGTGGAGAGCTTTTGTGTAGCTGCAACAATTGGTCAGTCAATGTGAGATGAAGTCTGAACTTGGTTATCCAAATACAGTTACTTACTCATCACTACATGCTGTCCGCGCATTCCCCACCTTGTAGACGCATTGCTCAATGCCCAGCGACCGACGGCGACACGTCGAGCAGAGCGGCTTGACTCCGTCGCAACGAGCCTTGCGTTCCCTGCAGGGTTCGCAGGCCAGCGTCACCTTGCGACGACGTTGGCGCGGTTCCTGCTCCGGCATTTCAGGATACCCAGATAACTATTCATGCAGAACACATTAATAATGGCCGCGGCTTGGCGGATTTGGACGCTGATTCACGCGTCGAGGGACAGGGTGAGGTCCAAAAAGACAACTTGGTCGGGTCTGTCCCGCGCTAGCTGGCGTCATCATCGGAATGCTTCCGACTTCACATCACGTGTCCACTTATGAGAAGGACAGGGGGTGTTGGTCGTTCAATTACAACATTTTCGATACACCCGTTCTGATTACCGTTGACTATCGTGTAGCTCACCGGCCACGAGTTCTATATCTTCCTTATCTAAACCCTAAAGAGAAGTTCCAGCTCCAAGATCCTTTAGCCGTGTTCGTAGTATCAAACCTTCGTAACCTCGACCTAGATTTACTTAGCTTGATCCTGCCTACTGCTTCTCGCTGCGGCATCGTAGGCAGGAGGCTGGAGGCTACCGGGCTGACGGTGGAATCTCAGCGGGGCTCGAAGAGCTGTCCAATAGGTAGGCACTTGACTCAGCTCTTCCATTTCATCCGAGTCCATATCAAATATCATCCCTTGGCCTCCAAATTCTTGGCTCTGTCCAGTGCCACCCCTTGTGACATGAATGCTGCCTATCGACTGAACTTCTTCGTGGGGTAGTTCGTCGAAGGGTTGGTCGAGAATGTGTTCGCCATAGCCAGGAGGGCTCATGTTGTCCTCACCAAATGGTCGAAGAGTGAGATGATTGCTTCCGCTACGCTGTTCACCCAAGGGTATGTTTGCGTTGATGGTGATGACAAGCGGAAGCCCCATGGTAAGCTTAAAAATGAGTCATGATTCCACCAGCGAAAGGGTAAGATTCTCTCACCTCAGAGATGTGCCCGTCTGCGTTTCGGAGCGGGATGACTACCCTAACCTTGTGATGAACCCGTATGCCGTGGACGTCCATATCTTGAATACAGTCGGAAGGTTGATTCGGAATATCAAGTTTCTGTGTTATCGCCCAGACTTGCTGGCCTGTACCCTCAGGCAGTTCTTGCCGGTTGTGTTCTCTCGAGAATTGAAAGTCCCATGTCGCGACGGTTCTCTCGGTGCGATGGTCTCTGATATGAAACAGCGTTCGGTTCTGAACATGAAACTCTCGAAATTCCATCAGCGCAACCGAAAAATGGTCCAAATCGAGGCCTTTCACAATAGGCGATAGTCTCATCTCAAGCATCACTGAGCCGCCAAGCATAACGGCCCCAGTGGACAGGTTGACAAAGTAGTCGATCTTGTTCAACCAAGTCCTTTCAATGGGTAAAGACTGCATCATCTCCAACGTATCGGGAGATGGCATTCGAAACACACGCAAAAGTTTTCGGGTGTACACAGCGCGTAATAGCTTCGGCCTGTTGATGGTCGCTTTCAGTCTGTAGCTGATACGGGCTTCAGCCATACCCTCAACAGTCTCCGCAGTGTCGCCAGCAAGCATGAATACGAACGGCCATTCATAATTACCGGCAGGCAGTGTCGTACTTGTATCTGGTGATCCTATGAACGGGGGGCACTTGTGTTCGAGAAGGATGGTCTTAGGGGTCAAGGGTTCGGGCTCAGCCCATCTTTTAGACGACTTGTCAGCCAACCTTGTGGTTCTGCGACAACTCACCACATCAACAGAGAAATTTGAATGCAAACTTACGGGTGACATAGAGTCCCAACCAGTTCAAGACCAATTTCTTCTACTTTCAAGGGCGACTGCAAGCAGAGCACAACAACTCCTTTCAGAGGGTAGTCCTGCGCTTCATCCCGGCTCCCTCGAAAAATAATTACGTCTGTCTCCAATCTACAGGCGAGGATTTAGAAGGGATAGATTGTGGGTGTTATTATGTATTTACCGGATCTCAAAAAGGGAGTATGGAGCCAGCAGCATAAAGTCGAAGGGCAAGGGTGGATGAAGGCAGACTGAAGGATCTGAGTGGTGGAACAAGGAGGGGGGCCGTAAAGAGTTCAGGAAACGTGGAGAGACCTGGGGAGGCCGGAGTTGCGGAGGCCGTGGGAATGGACGCATGTTTTGGGGTTGGTGCGAAGGTGCAGAAATTCGCTGGATTAGGCGATGTACTGCGCATGCCAGGAATACCGAGATTAGCTTGAAGGAAGTGATATAAGATCAAGTCGTAGTAAGGAGCGAATGTCTCTAAGGGCTACGAGAAGTGGGATGGGCTCGGATAAGCGGTTTTTGGTATGATTTGCTGTGGCCATGTGGTAAGAGGCCGGGAGCATTCCGAAGTCAAGGCTGACGGGCGCGGGATAGTCCCGATGAAGCCATATCATTCATTATCTTGTGTTTTAGTGGATCCGACCCATGTAAATGAGTTACCTGATCAGTGGAGAGATTGAGGAACAAAGAGGGACACGACAGCTTGAAGAAATTTGGTCGTGGGATTGTCTGCAAACCTCTCGCATCGAGCCAAACAATATCCACACAACACTGTTGAACACCAGGTAGGCAAGTTGCCCGCGCTCACTAAAGCTTCCTCCGACGCCTGAAATCTCGACCTCAATCACAGGCCAGTCAGTCCTGTGCCCATGAATATTCAAGCCCGCTTGGTATTCTCCTTGGTAAACTTGACCAAGCTATCCAACCAATCCTGATGTCCATTCAGCATGGGGTTTGGCTTAGCTGTTGAAAGCTGCGCCGCCGGCTTTCCAATCTGAGATTCTTGAGTCAAGATTCTCACAGCACCATAATCCAAATCTTCGACAAGCCAAGCGTGATACACATCCAGCGCTGTATCCTCGTCACCCTCTTGCCACGCTCTCCAAGCCAGTCGACCGGCCTTGGACGACGTTGGTGCATCTGATTCCCATACCTCTGACTGCAGAGGCGGGAAACCGAAAGTCGAAAAGCTGAATTTGTCGCCTTTTTGTAGAATAGGTCCTGAGGATGGGGGCGTGATTTGGCTGCAATTGCCATAGTAGGATTCCCATTTCGTGATGTCGGATAGATATTGCCAGACTTCGGTTGCAGTTATGCCCCTCGCGATGGCCTCATTGGAGACGTAGTTGTCGGTCGTCCCGGGAAGGTACTTCTTTGGCCAGATAATTGCAGACTGCATGTTGGCGGGATAAAGATTGTTGAGGGAAGGTGAAGATGAGTATAAAGAGGATAAGAGTTGAGTAGCAATATTGGGCTGTTATCAGATCTCGTACGCAAAGTATAGTATTGGCTATATATATCGAGGGGGCTCTGTAGGGTGGTTGAAATCGGCCCGCATTAGCTATCAGATCAGGTGCTTGATGACAAATGGTTCAAGAAAGGAAGGGTAAGTTAGAGTTGTACGCGTCATCTTAGCTTTCTGTTCTTTCATCCAACATTTCATGTGGCATCTGGGCTTTGATTTGTAATCGAGGTTATTATTTACCTACTCTTGGTACGATTTTTGTCTTTCTCATGAACGGTGCTCGGGACTGCCCCACTAAGGTATCGATCGTGTGGGTCTCCGCGATCGACGTTTGAATGCCAGGTTGTTAAGGAATGGGGCTGCTCCGAGGCCCCCGCCCCCTGGCCTTGTGCCGCAGCCATTTGAGTTGGTACCTAAGTTAAGGAACGGGGAGCCTCTCTAACGCGGTTACCTAAAGAGCGTACTAAAAAGGGGCAAGTCAGATGTCTCCTTAACCTCAATCGTCACCCCGCTTCACCATGTCAGTACACGGCGAACCGTCCCTTGATGTGCTTTGTCCTACTTCACTTTTTAGATGCCCGGACTTTCGTGCCAGTCTCTGCATCCCATATCCAGCCTTCTTTCAGCCACCTCCAACATATGTACGCCCGCAGGTCCTTATCCATAGGCGCCACCCTTTTCCACTCAGGCTCAAATCCTGGCCCCGCTCCCTTGCCATTCCAGTCTTGGGCCAAACCTCGGAGGATGTCTCGATGGAAGATTCGAAAACTGTCGAGAGCATAAGGGCCCAGTGAAGGCAAATGCGCAACCTCCCATCCCTCACGCTCATCATCTTCTGTCAAGACCTCATTCTTGCGAATATCGAGGCCATTCCCGTGAGAGGGGTAGTGTAGCTTCCGGTAACGCCTTGACTTTGAAGGTGGATTCTGCACCCACGCCTTAGCAAACGCCACAAGCCGCCTGGCCCGGGAGTTATGCAGCCCTAGGGGATGAAGAAGGTCTGAAAGGTGCGAAATGGATGCTTCGGCTAAGTGGTTTGGTGATGGGTAATCAGATATGAGCTTGAGGAGAACTGGGCGTGCTTGGACACCCCGAGTACGGTTCCAGAGCACGGCAGCAACCAGTAACTTGTACAAGTCAGTGCCGACACTTTCTTGTATGAGCCCAAAGTGTTCATTCTCGATAGGGGCTGTGCGAGGGGCCGGTAGTACTCGGCCTGCTGGTAGCCGTCGAGTACTTGTCTTGTGCTCCGTAACATCGGCTGGGGATTTGGTCCTCTTTTCGGATTCCCGTCTAGACATGGACCGTGTTACCCGGCGAGACATCTCTGAAACGGCGACAGCGCTTTTGAGGGTTATTATTGTGTAACTTTTGTTGCTTGGGGAAGAGACAAACTTACCATGTGTCGTTGGTGAATCTATTTATCTATGACGCAATACATTAAGACAAGAGCGATCGTCTAATTGGATAGGAATAATCTGCTATTCTTGATCATTACTGTACGAAGTGCATTTCGATCTTCTGGCTTAGTTCCCATCAAGGTCCGGGCTACAACTATAATAAAGAGCAGATTGTCAACACATCACAACATCATGACCCGATGTTAACACAGTAGGTCGCAATCTTATTATACCGAGTTATTTGAGCACCACCCAACTCTGTTTTCCAACATAGCAGTCCAAACCAGCTTTCGTTACATACCCCAGAGCAGCGCGACGGAAGAACCCGCGCTCACCAACTATCCACAAAACAATATACATGTCATGATCTTGATCCACCACGTCCATAAAGCCTTGCGAGAACTGACCCAGTCTGCTATAACGATTCAGATATAAAACACTTTCGGCAGATGAAGACGAAAAGTCAAGCTCGGCAATTGGCAACAGCTCTGCTGTGTTGGGACGATTTCCTGACCATGGCAATGCCGCCAGAGTTCCAGCATCAACCTTGAGCTCACCAATCATACTTTCGCTCTTGCTATCAAGGATGGAGAAGAATTTTAAGCCTGAACGATTCGCGAGCTCGGGGCCTTCGATGTGCTCGATGTGAACGTTGTAGATGCGTGAGTAACAGCAAAGAATAACAGGGTCAAGGAGGAAAGGGTTTGAGATGGAGATAAAGTCTTTTGGATTCTCAGGCATATAGCTGGTTTCTTTGCTGGAGGGTGGGTGTGTTCCTATCTCGAAAGCTCGCGTTGACCATCGGGTAATCTTTGGTGTCAGATTTGATCTGTCAACCGCATCGACCACGTCAAGACCAACGTGTCGTCTATGGCTTTGGTCGTCCACCATAGGTGTACACAGCAACCATTGGATGATTGGCCGGATGCTTGAGTCGGTAATTCCGCTGAAGGGGAAAGTGACTGGGCCCGCCCAACCAGCCCAAGACCATGTAGGTGGTGGCTGGTTTGGATACGAAGCTTTTCTTCGCCTTAATTGCCCACTTGGCTGCCACATAAGCCCCGATTCGAGAAAGTTGACGGGTATACCGGCTGCAGCTGGCCCCAGCTTCTGCAGAGCGAACATGGTATACATGCCGGATAACGCCCTTAGCACATCATCGTCTCTTGTAAACTGCCGGCGGGAGAGCTGCTCTGCCATTTCGATGTAGCATTCCGATGGGTTCTCGCCGTGGAAAAATGCTGCGACTTTCGGATCCTCATCTCGGAGGCTCTTATAAGTCTCGGCCGGAATTGAGGGGTCAAGTGGGAAATCTTCATTCCAAGACCCGGTGTTGCAACTGTAGTACGTTCTCTCAGGTAGAAAGTACACGATCTTGGATGAGCAGTTGAGTTCTTGTAGAGTCCAGCCTCGAGTGAACCATGTCGTGAAATTGACCAATGGTTTCAGTTCCGGACGGTCAAGGCAAAACCGTTTACCTCCGATCGTATGATACTGGTTGGAGAGCTGGTTTGCTTCGATATCCAAGAGAGGCACCTGGGCGCTCGAGCCTGTGGCAGCAACAATAGTCAACGCTGCGTTGGCATAAATCTCATGCATGCGTCGGATCTCTTTTGTCTGGTCATCTCGATCATCTTGCTTGATGCAAAGGCTATCAATCCAGATATATCGATGCCCTAAAAACCTTCCAATCTCTACTGCGTCTTTGATAGTCCTGGGGATGCTAATGGAGTCGTGTTGAAGAGAGTTGCGACGCCTGAGGAGCTCTGATGTGGTGCTTGTCAAAGTAATAAAGGGGGCCGTCCCCCACACATAACTGAGGGCTATGTAATCGAAGGATGAAGCTTGCGGAACATCCATGACTCGCATTTCCAGCATATCCACCAGCCTGGATGGCATTTCTGAATTTCTCGACCGACGACAATCCACATGATGGGCGTTGCAGGTATGATAACAATCTCGCAGCAGATCCATGTTCCGACATGCCCCATTATCTGACTGTGGGAGCGAAACGTGGCTTGGAGGATCACCAAACATGTCCGTGTAGTGCTTTGGGTGCATGAATAGTTGAGATTCTTCGTCGTTGACCTCGTCGCTCTGTTCGAGTGGCAGCCACACAGACATGGCTCCTGTAGAGGGAATTGCATCTACTGAAACCTGAAAGCGACCAGCATTCTTGTACTGAATGTACGGCCCATCGGATTCAGAGCCACGACTACCCTCACAATCTTCTGCTTCCACTGAGGTCGACTCGGCGTCGAAGTTAACCTCTTTGTATAGACTGAGTAATGCGTTGTGTAAATCAGCCGTTGACTTCGGGGTGACACCTATCGTCTTGACCTTTTTGAATAGATCCTGCTGCTTTAGGTTCAAAACAAGACGGGTCAACAAGCAGCACAGCGGGCAGCCAGGATGAGCCAAAACATGGCTCAAATCTCCGAGAACAGTGATATTGGTGCTATCTCGGGCTCCGCCGTAAAAGCCCTCGCCTTTGGCTTTGAAGATTTCATTGAGTCGAATCTCGACGGGTTGACATTGGTCACAAAGCGAAGCCAAGGAGCTGCCCGTGGCAATGAGTTCGTTGGTAGAGCGGGCAATTAAGCGCTTGAAACTCTCAATGCTCAGCTGCGACATGGTGCTCGATTCTGTTGATCACGCTGGCGCTACACAGATGCGCATCCTGCTTCACAGGAGCATAATATGTGGTAGATACGTGCTGTGGGATGGCAGGCTATGTGGGATCTGGTCCTGAAGAAAGCATGGAAGCTTCTACGAATGATCTGTGCAAGAACGAAGACAGTTGTGTCGGGCGGGGTATGGAACGGGGAACCAATCGATACATCATGAGTAAGCGCATAAAGTAAAGTCAGTCGGGAGGCAGAAGGCCCGAAGTCCGACCACCGGCAGAACAAAAGCAATGACGAGGTTGGGCGGAGACAGGATAGGAATGATATAAAGCTTCAATGACGTATTTAGATCTTGCTCAGCGGCCGTCTCGGCTTAGTCATAGCACACAGTTTACATCCGACGGCCTGCTACCGTCGCCTTTTCGGTAAACTTACTCCATCCTCTTATCCTTGTTCCGTGCATGAAAAAGAGAAATGGGAACGGCGCCAAAACAAGAGAAAACCCTGCCAAGACTGATGCAGTCCATTCGATCCCCAGAGAATCGTACATGCCCTTTGTCCATAAAGGAAAAGAGGCCGCAAATATGCTACGTACTGTGACGTGTATCGACATTGCTGGCACGATGCGTACTTTATAGACGTCAACGAGATACAAGATGCCGCTGATGAAAATAAGTTGTAGCCCGAGCCCTATGAATGCGGATGCAAGAGCCTGACAGACCCAAGAGGTTCGCATAGACCACCCGAACCATAGCAGGGCCGGAGGAAGAATGACGGCACCCGCCATCATCGGAGGCAAGCAGTGCTCGGGGTTCGTGACACCATCATCTCGTTGCCATTGCTGTTTGAACCAAGTCGTCATAAAAGCTGCAACAGCGACTAAGGAGGCAAGAAGGCCTATGGCCACCGCCAAAAGCGGCAACGTCGAAGTCGTGTCTGCCCATCCCCTCTCTTTGTAAGCTAGCGGGAATAGCTGAAACGACATGTACAGGAGGCCATACACAAAAGTGAGGTGTACCGTCATGATGATAAGGATGGGCTCTTTGCAGAAGAGCACAATGGGCTTCGTCAAGTAGATTCGAGCAAAGTCTATGCAGCGCATCCGTGGTTTCTTGGTCGATGAGTGATTGCTGCCCTCTCCGTTGAGGCCAACCGCAGTGGCGGCGCTTTTCGAGGCCTGTTCTTCTTTGAGGAAGAACAACGCCGGGACCATGCAGGCCACCAGAACCAGGACTATCCATGCCAAGAATCGCCAGTCGCGCTTGTCAAGCACGTAGCTTGCGACGATAGGAGCGAGAACAGCACCAAAATTGATCGAGGTTGCACAGCAGGCCAGAGCTATACCACGCGGAATCGCTGTGTAGGGCTTCACGACCAAGCCGGAGCCAAGAGCCAACACGGAGCTTCCAAATGCTCCGGCCAGGAACCGAGAGACCAGAATCGTAGAGAGGTTCTTGGCCAGGCCGAAAGGAATATGAAAGAGGGCACACCCCAAAGTCCCGACGATAAGCGGCCTCTTCATGCCCACCACTTCTGCGATAGGACCCCAGACCAGAGGCCCGGCAGCAAACCCAGCAACGAAGAGCGAGACACCAAGCTGCACAAGCGTTTCAGAGGCTGTGAACTCTTCTGCCAGGATCACAGCAGCTGGGCCAAAGATACCGGAGGCGAACGATACTGCGAATATGGCCATACTGACGGTTGTGACGAGAGCTACCTTGGACAAGGGGGTTCGTCCGTCGTGAAAGTTATCAACCGAGTTTTCAAGGCTGTCCATCTTGGATAGTGTGAGCACTGGCGATTTACTGCTGACCAGGTGTGCTCAGGGTTTGATTGCGAGGATAGCGTGATGCTTTCGGGCTGTTGTGGCATTCTCGTCGTAGGCATGGGGATTTACAGAGTAATTACTCTGCCTAAAGACACAAGTTTAAATGCCAATCCAGAGGCATCGTATGAAAGATACACATAATGGTCCCGACCACAAGAAAAAAAGCGATAAGAGGGGGATGAAGCCTGTTCCTGAACATGACATCGCAGCAACCACCGGTAAGGAAGCATCTCTAGACCTAGCCAGCCAAGGTCCACTCTAATCACCTTCTACTTGTGGCAAGTAAATAGGAAGAGGGGTCGGCCTACCTGGAGAACGCAGGACTTGGACGACTATGACTGAAGATAGGGGAAGTTGGCGAGATCATCGCTGATGGCCCGGGGTTTGGGAGCTGCAGCGATTGGGTCTTGGCAAATTCACCCGGAATCATTTTTTAGACCCGGAGGCAACACTGGGCTAGTGACCTCAACAAGCGACCCTCCCTAGTCAGCTGGTTCTCTGGTTCCCCCAGCGAAACAATCACTGTGCCCCACCTTCATAGCCTACTCTTTTGAGGAGATGTGCTTATCAGCAGGCGAGATTAGGAGAGTTGCTCGCGCCCTAGGACAAGGCCATTCTCCGAGATCGGCAAGTCCACCATTTGCTCCGATAAGTGCGTCCCTCTATTGCTATAGCAGACAGGGGGGACTAAAAGGTCCGTGTAAGGAAAAGTCTGAGTCTTCAGAGAACGAGATTTCGGAAGATTTAGGACGAGTTGGTTTCCTTGGCTGAGAGATATCTAGACGAAGTCTTACCCTGAACTCACCCAAGAAGAGGAAAACTGTACAAGGAGAAAGGAAAATAAGGATCAAGGTTAATACCTGTAGACCTATAGTCACCATGATCCTTAAATACTTAATTTTTTAACTTAACCGCCGTCATTCTCCCGACACTGGCGCTGTCGTGGTTCTTTCGTCGCCCCAAGATATTCCGCTTGCTGAGCTGGAGGATGAGACCGCCTGAACTTGAAACCCAACAATAGCGGGCATTAATCAAGATATAAAAGAACAATGTTTGTTTTTGTAAACTAGGCGATTCAATTTCTAAGAGAACAAAGATTTCAAAGGCACTCTACGTTGAATCCTGCATGGCTCATTCGTGGCTTCTTACTCCTCCTCTGAACCCTGTAGCAGCTCTTCAATAACCTTTCCAATGGCAATGCATCTCTCTTCTTCATATTTACCGCAAGTAATTTGCACCCCAACCGGCATACCTTCCACCAAGTCAAAGTCATCTATCACAATATCAGTCAGCCCCCACGCCGCTCGCTATCTCTGGAAAGAACACGGTACTTACATTGGTTCTTGTTGAACTCGTCTGATGCGTTTCTTGGGCAATAATTTTCCCAGTCTGATGGAACCGGGAGGTCTGAGGACTTGGACACCTTGCACACAGGCAAGGTCAAAGCAGACCAGTTCAGAAGATTGAATATGCTCGTGTAACCGACATACTGGTTCGACTTGACCCAAGTCTTGGGTTTATAACCTACCCAAGGTGTCACGGGCATAATTAGAGCATCTAGGCCATGTAGATGCCAGCGACGAAGGTAGTCGTCCTCATAAGTATACTTGTCTGCGAAAAGCTGAGGCATGTGGTGAGCATACGATGACCGATATGGAGCTGGGCCAACCTACCTGATGACTTTCCTCGGTGGTAAGCAGATCAGCCGATGTGCCAACCATCATGCCTTCAATCAGCGGCTCGCCAGACAGCTTGCAGTATCGTTTCGCTGTGGCACCACCGTCCGAAAGGACGGCCTTGGAAAACAGATCCCAGGCCTGAGCGTGCGATGAAGTGTCCCATTCCAAGACTGGTAAATTGTCAACAACCAACTCTCAGACAGTGCTCTCATGACCTACTCTCATGCCCTGCACCCTGTAGGAGGGCGACAACTTTGCGAATTGCGCGTGCAATGGGAGGCTGTGGTCTCACCACCCCATCATCAACCACGAACCCAATTCTAAGTTTCTTGCCTTGCGGCACAGAGCACTTTTCCTTCCGCCAGGGAATCGGCGAGACTAATGGGTCTTGCTCCCAAGGACATGCGCCCTCGAGCGCCTCCATGTAAGACTCGATGGTCGCGAGGCTTGAAGCAATGGGACCAGCAGTAGGGATGACAAAGCTCTGCCTTGGTCTGTACGGGATTAGCCCAATTGCTCTGCATAGACAGTGAGCGTGACTTACCCTCCTCGTGGATATGGATGCCTCGAAACACTTGGCGACAGGCCATACAGGCCGCAGAGCGCTGCAGGGATCCGTATCGAGCCTCCGATATCAGTACCAATTCCTAGAGGACTTCCATGAAATGATATCAAGCTTGATTCTCCGCCACTGCTACCTCCCGAGATCAAATTTCTGTTGAGAGAATTCACGCATTGCCCGAACAAATGATTGTAAGAGTCGGACATCTACGCGATTATCTAGTGAGCACTCTGATGTAAAACGGGATCTCTCCATAAGCATGCGTACCATTAGCGACTGAGGCACATTTGTCTTGACAAAGGGGATGGCCCCCAGTCGGCGCAACGCAGCAACGGCATTGCAGTCTTTCATCGCCGGCTTGCCCATAAGTCCAACCCATCCTGTGTGTCAAGGTGAGTCTAATGCCAGCCGCCAGGGAATGGGGATGGTTACCGATTGTAGTATCCACGCCTTTCACTGATAGGTTGTCCTTGATGCTGACGGGTAGGCCATGCAATGGGCCGACCACTTTGCCCGTCTTTTCAAGGACCTCGTCCAGCTTCTTGGCATCTGCAAAAGCTTGTTCCAAAAAGATTTCAGTGCAGCAAGTCGTGAGCTGATGAGCAAAGGCTGCCCTTTTCGCGAATGCTCTCACAGCATCTAGCGCAGAGATCTCCCGACCAGCGATCTTTTGCAAAAGATCTCTGGCATCAAGAGTTTCAGTCATACGCTGCTCGTCGGGCGAGAGCAAATTAGATCGTCTGATGAAATCCAGGGCATTTGGGGCGGATTGTATGGATGGAACGTCGGTTATTCGCCACTCTGGAGGGATCAAGGAAAGCTGCTCGGCTCGCTTTTTGGCGGCGCGGTCCAAATAATCGTTGTAGTGGGTGATTCCGTTTGACATATTGACTGCCTGAGCAAAGAAACAAGAACTGGCGGTTTAGTGTACAGATCCTCGGGACCGTCCGGCAAGCTGATTTATAGAGGTTGGCGTGAAATCCATGGCAGTTTACACATATGTAAAGGATGTTCCTGATTAAGAGAAAAGACCCTCCTGATTTCCTTTTCCCGTACTGTTTATCGCGATTGTATGGTATCGACGCATGACCTCTAACTCCGCCCGGAGATAGATACCCGACATCGGGCGTTACCACACCCTAACGAAGATACGGTAGGTTGCAGTCTCCACATAGATAACTTTCCTTTTGGGGTAGCCGATTAGATAGCTTAGCCCCTTTAGCCAATCCCTTGCTGCTTGATAGACGGCATTTGGACCCGGGTATATATCAATCCCAGTCTCCCCGCTCAAATTGCCTGCCTCTTCAAGCAAGCAATCATTCCCAGTCTCCTGTTTATCCTCTTTGGCCCCACGTACAGCCCTACCCCGGGAGATATCAAAACAATGTCTCAAGCAAAAGTGACACGGCCTCGGCATGGACTGCGTGGCATCAGGCGGGACCGGGACTGTCGGAGTTGCAAGTCTCGCGGAGTCAAGTGCGATCTGAACAGACCGCGATGCCTGCCATGCGTCCAGTCAGGGCTGACTTGTGGCGGGTATCCGCAGAGAGTCGTCTGGGCGACTAGCAAGACACCCGTCACACCAACCATTCTGTCAGTCAAGAGAAGACCGGGCCTGGCGCCAGAATTGTCGGGCATGGAACGCACGGTAACCTACGGCAATCATGAAGGGTCATCGCTAGAGTCACAGTCGCAGCTACTACCAGTCTGCTCGCCGACATCAGAGGCATCTCCTCAAAGCTTGCACACGGGGCCACACGGCCATCAGAGCACAACCAAACACCCCCAGCACCAGTTCGCCGACCGTCTCTCAGCGTGGTGCACTGAATTGAGGCTCTCTGGGGCCGTTAACGGCGATGAGCGACGTGCGAGAGTCGCCGTGGCCACGACTCGCCTCCTAGATCATGTCGAAAGGATCTTGCGATGGCACATGGAATACCGGTCAACGTTGACCCCTGAGCCACTGCAACTTCTGCCTCGACCCTCTGGTCAGAGTACCAGGACACTGGACTCGCCCGCATGTGGTACCGAGACCGATTTTGAGCTCCAGTATGTCGATGCCCTTGCGAGCCTGAACCAGGTACTTGAGCATGCCAACCCAGTTGCGTTTCTCGGCATCCTCGTTCTCGCCTATTTTGAGGTTCTTTCAACCAGCGCATTCGGCGAATGGCAATTTCACCTTCAAGGCGCACGCTCGCTCTTGGACCATCATTGTCAGAGCCGCGAAGACATTGAGCGGCTTGGGCCCCCGATTGGAAACCTTCCTGAGATGATTGCCTACTTCGCCTGGTGGGATGTAGCCGGCGTCGTAGTCAGGCATCTCGGCGGTAGTCGAGCTGAGTCGCATGGGCGTCTTATCTTTCTTGACTGGCACCGCGCCCTCATAGGAGCCGACTTTTTCGACACAGTTGGTTGTCCGCCAGAGATATTCCAGCTGTTCGTTTCCTTGGCCAAATCTGCTAGCACATCACACGAGATCAGCGAGGAAGAAGCTCTCATTGCTGAACAAGGCCGACACGTGCTAGCCATGCAACAGCTCCTACAACTGGGACTCGTCGCGGATGATCAGGGGTTGTGCAGAGACACATGGAGATGCGCGGCGGTGATAGCTCTTCTTACGTGGGACAGCCCATCTCAGTCTACCGACGATCTAACGGCCGATTTCCGAGAGAAGGCATTAACTTCTGCTGTGGACAGGATCTGCAGGGGAATCTCTTCTGTCCCCCTGACATCAAGGTTATACATGCACATGGCCAAACCTGCATTTTTGGCCGGTATCAACGCCACATCTTTGACTCAGTGTGACGTTATACGTGAATACTGGCGCAACCTTCAAGCGGATGGCGCCCCGAGGCATCTTGGGGCTCTGGCTCAGTGCGAGGAGAGATGGAAGAATATCCCTAGAGCCTAACGGTCAAGGAGACGTGTAGGCCATGCTCATGCTGCAACAGCAGGTGGTTGCTTCTTGTGCAGCTGCCGGAAGCCGTATCATAAAGCCGAGTGTGTTCATCTAGATACTTAAATCTAGTTTGCAAAATTCTTGACCCAACCACAACAATGGATTCAACCTCCTGGTCAGGATCTAGCAAGGGCATGATATGGCATCAAGAGCCAGTTGATTGCTCTTGGTTGTCGAAGCCCCTAATCTCACTAAGCCAACAATCTAATAGACCAGTGCACCTACTATACGCTCATGCAACAGAATCTTAAGTGACCTAGACCATCCGATACCGATGCCGATGATCAGGCTACGACAAGGATGGTGCCTTGCGGGCGTGCAACCCCCGCATCACCCAGGCGGCCCACTAGACATCAAATGAGACCAAACCCGGGGTGATAAGCGTTCATACGACGTACCAATCTACGTTCTACTCCGTAAGAGGAAAGGCATCTATGAGGGCCCGCAGGTTTTGGATGAATGTAGAAAGACACCGAAGTGGGGGCTACGTTGACTCGCGCTCTGATAAGAACGAACCTGATTCTCGCGATAGTGCCAAGAAAGTCCCTTCAATACAGAGAGGATGGCAGCGTTTGATACCATGTCGGACGACTCAAAGATAACGTGCATTTAAGCAAACGGTATAAGTGTCGAAGGGATCGCCAGTGGAAAACGATCCAAAGCAACCTCTTTATTCAACTATCCTATCCACATCGATACCAACAAGTCTCAATCGTGTAAATGGCAACTCAGCGGCTTCGCGACTACTTCCACGTGCATTACCAGCCGGGGGAGCGCAAGTTGATTCAAAAGATTGACTTCTTCATTCTTACGTTCTGCTGCCTGAGCTATCTAGTCAACTACGTGAGTCACCTCAACCTACCGCTCTCGTGCACTACATGTTGCTGAGTCTTTTTGTAGCTTGACCGAACCAACCTTGCCAATGCCTATGTTTCCGGCATGAGAGACGAGCTTGGCTTTGTTGGGAACCAGCTCAATGTTATCAACACCTGCTTCACCGTTGGGTATGTTTTGTTCCTTCTTTGCCCAGTCTGCAACATGCTAACTCATTTCCCAGTTACGTCTTGGGCCAAGTACCTTCAAACCTATCGCTTCAATATGTCAAGCCTCGGATCTGGTTTCCATCCATGATGATTCTTTGGGGAGGTTTAACGATGGTGACGGCATCTGTAAAGAATCCTCAGTCAATCATGGCCATCCGCTTCTTCCAGGGTATCTGCGAGGCCTCGACATTTGTCGGCACTCATTATATCCTTGGCGCCTGGTATACTGAACGTGAACTCGGCAAGCGCAGTGGGATATTCACAGCATCTGGCCTCGCAGGGACCTTGATTGGTGGCTTCATCCAAACCGGCATCCACAGAAGCCTCAATGGCCGTCACGGACTTAGTGGATGGCGATGGCTTTTTATCGTCGATGGTTTACTCACAGTCCCCGTTGCCACCTACGGGTTCCTATGCTTTCCTGATACTCCGCATACTACCACAGCGTTTTACTTGACTGACGACGAGCGTCGACTTGCGAAATCTCGCGTCCCCCTTATCGAAAAGGACTCTCCTCTGACCCTTGCTTTTGCAAAGAAGGTATTGATTTCGTGGTATTGGTGGGGATTTGTTATCCTTTGGATCATTGCTGGTGAGACAGAGTCTTTCAGCACTAATGCGCTCCTGGCCATGTTCTTGCAAAACCACCCTACTCATACGTATAGCGTGGCCCAAATGAATAATTATCCCACCGGCGTTGCTGCTGTTGGGATCGTCTCGACGTTATTCTGGGCCACCTTGACCGACTTCCTCGGCGGAAAGCGATACCTGGTTGGCTACTTCATTGGTTTGACGGGCCTGGCGACCTCTGCTATGATCCTCGTCGCATCAAAGAATCCGACAAGCTCTGCTTCGACTTCAATTACTTTTGGTGCATATTATTGGGCCGGTGCGGTCTATGCCTGCCAGGCTACTTTCTTCGCGTGGTGCAACGATGCAATGCGCTATGAAACGTCAGCCTTCCGGGGCGTTGTGCTTGCAGGCATGAACCTCGGCAGCAATGCCGTTAACGCCTGGTGGAGCATTCTTTTCTACGGCGTGTCGATGGCACCTTGGTTTACCGTGAGCTTTCCCTTACCTTTCTTTCAAGTTTGCAGTTCTAACTAATCAACCCTTCAACAGCGCGGGATGTGGGCAATGATTGCTAGTTCGATCGCATTGATCATCTGGACTCCGGGCTTGACATATCTGGTTCACAGGGCGTCGGCCAAAAATGTCCTTGTTGCAGAAGGGGCTCCAAGCATCGAAGACGTCAAGATTGAGTCAAAGGAACAGAGTTCTGTTTAGTCCGAAAGCAAAGGGGATGGTCACACATGTGATTACCGGAACTGCTTATGGTATGACTGGAAGGAGACCGTTCAACGCCACATGGTTGCAACCCTTGATATCATGGTCGCAATTGGCAGCCACCATGGCTTGATATATTTCCGATTGGACAATTATAATACTAGTCCTGCGTTTCGAGCATGTCCGATTCATTCATTATCTACATGAAGTGCTTCGCATATATCTCTTGGCCCCAAGTGACCTGACGCGGCTGAATGCATCACCGCACGCCCGTTTACTCACCATCCTCGACAACCTTCGACAGCCCTCTTTTTCTTCTCAATAGTCCCATCCGGTGGAAAAGAGCCTTCATCAGTGAAGCTGATGACGACATTCCAAAGTGGCTTGCGTGATGTCGTGGGAGTGATAGTGCACTGTGTGGGCGCTCTCGACCGCTTGTGTCTACACAATATGACGAGCCTCCTTTGATAGTTCTATATGTCCAAAATTGTGACCGTGAAAAAGCTTTTCGGAGAAATGACTCAATTGCATTTGTCTTCAATTTGTTCACGGAGCCTTGAGACGTCGGTATCAGCTGATGACTTGTATTTACGGCCCAGGTGGGTCTGTCTCCGTGAGCCATGCTCGTTTTCGCACTGTACGGCTACCAATTAAGAGGGGCTGATAAATTTGACCCGACCTCACCCGTGACTTGAGACTTAGATATAATCTCTTCTTGACTCACATCCACGGTCTTCTCTCACATTTTCTATCCTCCAATTGGGCACCGCTACTTACTTTCACCAATCTTCTTAACCTCAGTCTCCTCGCTCCCTTGCCCGCCTAGCAAAAATGCCTCTCATCGACGCCGATACTCCCCCCACCACCAACGACCTTCACTACGTCGTCTATTTCGCCTCTGGCGAACCATCCTGGTGCCCGGACTGCCGCGATGCCCTCCCTGCTCTGAACAGCGTCTTTGGCGGTGATTCAGCACCCACTGCCTACATTGTCCGCGTTGGTTCATTCGCCGAGTGGAAGGGCAACCCCAAGAACAAGTACCGCAATGAGCCGTACAACATTCAGGGAGTTCCTACGGTTGTTCGGTATCAATATGTAACCACTTTAGCCCTTCAACGTTTTGATTTTCATATAGCTAACGGTTTTCTAGGGGAACGAGGTCGCTCGATTGGGCGACATTGAGAGCCAAAACGAATCCGATCTGCGAAAGTTGATTGCCTAAACGGCTGTAACTCATGCCAAGTATCAAACACAGAGCATAGCACAAGAATGAATAGACTATTTCCTTAGCATCATGCTTGATAAGTGTCTCACTAGTGACTACATCACTTTGTCCCTCATACAAACAAGGCTTGAATGTAAAGTGCGCAAAAGCATTAGAGGCAAAAGTGTTATTAATATTTACAGTGAAGATGGGGTATTTCAAATTCATCACGGTCCGACTTCCCTAGTTTCAGCGGCGCCAAGTTCCCATCCTAGAAGGTGTACTTCACCTATAAACATTCACCACATGTCCAATTCCATCTAGTTGAATCCCTCGGGCCAGAACTCAGAAAGCCACTCATAGGGGTCCTCCGGCTCGTACTGGTTGGTGACCTTGCCATCAAAGTCGACAATGTGGTCTCTCGTCTCATTGTAGAGAGCATACTTCTCATCCGGTCCGTTGCCAATGTAGTAGGGCACGGTTTGGACATTGTTGCCAATCTCCTTGTCGACAATGCTGGTGACGTTGTCGATCTGAGAGTTCTTGAGGCGGAACTCGTCGCCATAGTTGGGGTTGATCTAAAGCAGGCTGTCAGCATATGGCAACTCAGAGTCAGCAGTCCAGGGGTACTTACGATACCCATCCTGAGGCCATTCACTGCAACCACGTTCTGGATGGTGGCGTTGCGCTTGGCCTGGTTGAGGCAGTTGCCGCAGGACTGGTAGAAGGTGCCAAAGTCCTCGGCATAAAAGCCTGTGATGTTGTACTTCCCACCAAGCGAGTTGTCTTGGAAGATCTGTAACCGTGAGTGTCAGCTTAATACGTCCTGTCATAGTCCAGACACCGACTGACCTTGTCTGTGGCACTTCGGGCTCCACCTCCAATGACTCTGAGTTGTGTGTTGAGTCCCTTGGAGGTCAAAGCATCTTCGCACACGTCCTCCCACCAAACTTGACATTGTTAGTATTTGGCCTAATATGATTGATAATGACAACATACCGTTCTCCACCCAAGCATCACCCAGAGCATGGATGCCCTCTGCCTGGTTCTTGCCGATGATGACGTTTCGGATGGTGGATCCTGGCATCAGGTTGAAGACGGCATCGGCGTCAGTGCCCTCAGCCTGCTCATTGCAGCTACCTTCAGGACGCTCGTAACGCTTCATTCCACCATCAAAGACCTCTCCAGGCATGATGTACTTGACATTCTCGAAGACTACTGTCTCCTTTGCAACAGGGAACTTTGTGATGGGGAAAGGGAAGCGGGGAGGTGGCCGCCCGCCAAGGTCTCCCTGAGTAGCGTCGCTATCGCCTTGGCTGCCATCACCAGTCCTGGACTGACGAGGTGCAATGACGGCGGACTGCGCAAGGGCAGGGAGGAGAGACAAAAGCACGGTAGCCTTCATTGTGGAGGCGGCAAGAGGCTAGTGATGTGTGTGACGGCACAGTAAAGGGGTGAAGGAAGAACAGTGAGTCAATGCACAGTCTCTGAGAAGATCTACAGAGTCAATATGCCTTCTAGGAGGTCACTTATATACTTATTTGCCCCCAACATTGGTTAGAGCAATCCCCGGTGCCCCCAACATGTTTGCAGCTCACGAGTCCCTTGTCACCATCCTCCCGGCTGACTGAATGTCAACAACTCTGCCATGCCAACAAATGCGATGGCCCGATGGCATGGATTCTCTGCTTGATGGCTTGCCTCTCGTCTATCAAATTCAGTCAAGTGCAAGTGCACGATGGATGACAGGTCGTCCAACCCCAGCCTACGGAAGAATTTAGCTTTAAGATTCCGTGAATCACTGGCTTAAGCTTAAAGTGAGATCTTCCCCGATCCTTGACAGACCGAAAATCTGGTCTGGGGTTGACCAGGCTTGACTGGCTTCTCTCCGCAGCCAAGAAGGTGCTACGCCTTAACGTGAGCAGTTTGCGGGGTTGGGGGAAGGCGGGGTTAGCTCGAGATCTCTATGGGGAACAAATCCTATTTGCGGGAAATTTGTGATAATATTTCCATCCAGTAACCATTCTTATTTCTCCATGGAAGAAGCATGACGTCGAATTGGATCCTACATGTACATTGCCTCGCTAATGAAGGATTACAGCCCACGCCGTAGAAATTGTGTGTGAGGACTGGGCCTGTTCTCTTCACCATCGTGGCGGCGACAGGGGTGATCACGTGGGCAATCTTCGGTTAGGTGGGGAACGGTAAGACGAGGCCCCATTCCATTGCCTAAAAGGGAAGGTCGTGATAGTCTCAGAAGTTGAGATAACATTAGCGATGGCCTAATATTTAAATCTTTTGTCTATTAGAATTCTCAACGCCCACTTTGTAAAAAGAATAAATTCATTGTTGCATTAGAAATTTTGATTTCACGTTAAGCAAAACCCCCGAGTTTGTCCGCTGCCTGAGACTCAAACCTTGAAACGCTTTGTCAGCGGCCATGATTATTCGTATTCTCTAGAAGGCATGGACGCCATCGATCATGACGTTGCGAGTGTGGCTTTGAATTGAATGGGGCACGCGAGAGATGGCGGCCTACAACCATGCGGCTCCGCCACGTGCCAAGGCTCTGGGTCTCTTCCGAAGCCCCGGTTCCCGTGCTATTGCCATGTTTAGCTTTTTCCAACTGCTATCAGATGTTGCCGTTCTATCCGGAAAACGCACCATCGCTTGACACTGGCCGAAATTGAGCTGCCTCGCGTTATGCTTTCTCCAGTTCCATAATAACTTTGAGCATGACCTATCACATAGATTATCAGGTGTTGTGTAGAACCCATGAAACTCATCATAGCGAAGTATAGAGAACCGCAATCCTGTTATGAACTCCGAGTCCTATTCCGAACGATCAAACAGCAATTGATGCTAAAACTATGCTGGAGTTTAGGGGGGCCCACAACATCAACGCAGACTCATTCAATGTGCATACAAGACTACAATATTCAAAACGTTTTCTTTTCTCATGGTTAGACGATTCGATACTCCGCTGACCTAATGACAACCGTCGATACAGTCATACCTCAAGGTCCTGGCACATCGGTCCCCTTGAAGAGAGGAACAACTATGGAAGGCTGGGCGGTGACTGGAGGTCTGGTTGCAGGAAAAAACTGTACGGGAGCGGGTATCATTGAGTGGATAAACAACCCAGCGCTATGAATCACTCAAATGGTTGTTGTCGAGAACGGACCAGACCAGATTGTAGTTGGCGGGTTTATGAGTGCTTCAGGCTTCCCCTTGAGCCGTAACCTTCGAGATTTTTCATCATATAGCTTCATTCACTTCTAAACTTTGGGCAGATATGTATTCATCTGCCTTTTTCAGAGTCAATTCTGAGTTCAATGGCTTGAATTTAGGGCCGAAGATACCCCCAGAAAATCTTTTACGGCTTGTGTCTTACCCTCCAATGGCCCCGGTTTCATGAAGATGCAATTCCCGTACATTCTGAAGAGGACCACCTGCGAGATCTTGCTCATTCAGTCAGCGATATTGCCAGTGTGGAGGATCAAGAGCGTGCTAGTATCAGGGCAAACATCAATACTACTTGGATTCAACTGAGCAAGTACCATTTTCCTCAACCTCTGTTTCCGGTCTCTGTTGTTTCCAATCCTGAACTCGGCCTCCGGTAGCCTGAGACTAATTGGACTGCAGTGAGCGACAGGGGTTTCGGGGTGCAGAACGTAGGAGCTCTCCCATTCGTGGAACATCTGGGACATTATTTCCACCCAGTAACCGTTGCTGCTTTGTTGCAGAAAAAACATGAAGCTCTTGATCACCTAAAGGTGGTGATGACAATGACGATGATTTTCATGACTGGTGGTTTGGCATCGCATCTGATTCAGGGCTGTGTTGAATTCGTGTGGTAGTCTCTTGTGCCTAGCCGCATGCTTAATGGCTCCATCTTTACCAGGGAACTCTGAGCCAGCAAAGTGACCGGAAAGGGTAAAAGACAAGTACATAGAAATTAACTTAACTAAGAGAAATTATACCAGTACTTCAAAATGCGTACTTTATTCCGAGTTCTCTTTACTTGCGAGTTCCGGCATCTCCAGCATTGCTACCCCTGTGGCTCGGGTCCCGGCACGCCAGCAGGGAGATCTCCAACTAACGAACTATGCATAGTGTTGCCGTTACCAGAGCTTAATTAAGGTAGCAAATAAGAAGCCGCTATTGGCGGTGGCAATCATAGTCAAAACCCTAAATGTGGTACAGATGCAAGCCCTTCTTCCGAATTGTCAGACTTAACCTATAGTCAAGTGGGTTCTTGCAAAATTGAGCAAACAAGGATCAGGAATAATACAAACGTGCTTGAGTGGCTTGTGTGGAAGTTTTTCAAAGCTAGTTTTACAACAGATGCGATCGAGGAACAGGAGAACGGACGAGCGAAGGGGAAAGGTCAAAATTGAGTCGCGTCCACTTTCAGGCTCAGAAATGGGGGTTTTGCCATCACCCTCTCGCTGACATCTTGGCATCTTGGCTTCCGAACGGGAAATCATTAGGAGCATCTACTACCAGTAGACTTGCGATAAACCGTCAATCGCGAGAAAGTATCTTCGACATGTACACTACTTGGCCAGCTCGGCAACTTTGCTTACTTGTCCTTGCTGTTCTGGAAAGACAAGGACACAGTGCATCGATTTGAATCTTGCCAAAAACACGTCTTCTCATACATCCTGACGACTTGAGAATTTCCGGCTCTGGATCTTGGTTAAATATCCCAATGCATGCCACGCAACACTTGTACAGCTGACTGATGCTGGTTGCGGTTTGCAGATTCATGTTTATTGTACCAATGTCGTGTTGCTTACTCATATGCCCAGCACTCTTTCTGTGTCTACAATGAAAGCGAACCACTTGAAATTGGAACGTCCATAGCTGATGCGCCCCGTCGAACATACAACGCTTAATTCAACCTACGTATCATCTTGCAAAGCTCATACAGAGTGAAGTGGCTCGTATTTAAAGTCAGTAACGGGCCTAGATAAGTGACCGAGCTCCGTGTACCTAGCATGGCTATGCTTGGTGAGCAAGTTTCCATATGCCGCCTTTACTGACCCTTGAAACGACCAAGAGACGGGAAGGCCGGAGTATATACACTCGTACGAGGGAAAACTTAATTCCTCGTGTCAACAGAAGGCCCTCCTAGGATCAGATAACATCGTCGTATTCAGTGTAAATTACGCCATCGCGTAGCCCATTGTACGTAAGAATGTCACTGGCAGACCCCTGGCCGGGCCAAAGCGGTACGCTTGAATTCCGAAGGGGACCATGATCCTTTACCGCAGCACGGTAATATAGATCATCGCTCCTCCGTCGCACCTGAGAAACCGACGGGTCCTAAATCCATCTATCACGGCTTCCGCTGGGTCGCTCGCTAGATTTTCCACCAACCGTTCAGTGGGTGACGTGCAAAACCCACCAATGACGGCACTTCCCAACTCCCAAAACGTCACATCCACAGACCCTTGATCGTTTCTGTTTCACGTTCATGGAAAGAACCACTCTTTGCAACTTTAGCATCCCCCTTTCTTTGAAGAAGTCAAAAAAACGTGAGAGAGGTTCCCCGATGCGGCAGGTCTAGGCAATGCTCCGGGCTCCGTGGGCACGAATATGGATTAATTATTCATCTGGATTTGTATTCTCTGCTTGTTCTGTTGTCTATAAGAGTCGAGGCCGTCCGCCTCTTGATGAAATGTTTTCTTCACTTCGGTAACCAACATTAAGCTTATTTCTTCCTTCCCCGGCTGGTCCACACTTGGCAACCCCTTATTTTCAACCTTATCTTCTTACTCCAACTATCTGTCACTCAAGCTTTCCCATTTGTTCCCTCTTTCTCTCTCACCATGAAGCTGTCTTCTGTTTTCGCTACTCTTTTGGCGACCGTCGCCGTCGCCTCTCCTATTGAGTCGCGTGATGAACTGATCAAGCGCCAGTCCAAGGAGGCCTGCAGCGTTGGTTACTGCACTCAGAACGGTGGCACTACTGGTGGTGCCGCCGGTGAGACCGTCACTGTCACCTCTGTTGCCGCTCTTATTGAGGCTGCCAAGCGTGATGGTCCCCTCACCATCGTTGTCTCTGGCAAGCTGTCGGGCTCTGACCGCGTCCGCCCCACGTCTGACAAGACCATCATCGGTGCTGCTGGAAGCTGTAAGTTCACTAAGAGTTCTTCCATATTTTGCGGTTTCTAATTTTAAACAGCCCTCACCGGTGTCGGCATCTACGTCCGTCGCCAGAAGAACGTCATCCTACGCAACCTGAAGATTGGTCAGGTTGATGCCAGCAACGGTGATGCTATTGGCATCGATGAGTCTACCAACGTCTGGGTCGACCACTGCGATCTTTCTGGTGACCTCAGCGGCGGAAAGGACGACCTCGATGGTCTTCTCGACATCTCCCACGGTGCTGACTGGGTGACTGTCTCCAACACCTACTTCCACGACCACGTAAGTCAACAAACAACTTGCATTAGCCAGGAACTATATACTGACCTTGATAACTACAGTGGAAGGGCTCTCTGATTGGCCACTCCGACAGCAACGCCTCGCAGGACAAGGGCAAGCTCCACATCACCTATGCCAACAACTACTGGAAGAACGTCAACAGCCGTCAGCCCCTCATCCGCTTCGCCACCGTCCACATTGTCAACAACTACTGGGACGGCATCATCCTCTCCGGTGTCAACACCCGCATGGGCGCCCAGGTCCTCGTTCAGAGCTCCGCCTTTGCCAACTCTGCCGAGCGCGCCATCTTCTTCGCTGACTCCAAGGAGACTGGCTACGCTGTTGTTGAGGATGTCAACCTTGGCGGCTCTGTCAACTCTGCCCCCAAGGGTACCCTGACCTCTGCTTCGCTGCCCTACAAGGTCAGCGCTCTCGGCTCCGCCAAGGTTGCTTCCACCATCCCTGGCACTGCTGGTCAGAAGCTGTAAGCATGTCTTTGGAGGTACCTTGTGGCTCGACGGGGTGGTTGTTAGGTGGGGTTTGTTATTCTCGAGTATATTCAGATGTAGCAGCACATAGTTTTTACAATATCAGTACATAGTTGGTTTCATGAAAATACGGGTATTCCCAAGAACGTCAAGACCAATGATAATGACCTGTGGATTGTGACTTTGGCCCACAGTACTCTATCCGCTTCTTAGATACCCTTATAAGGTATTGCGGTTGGTCTTTATGAACGCCCAATAGCCAACATGGCTTAAAACCCCGCATGACGCGTTCTTCCCCAGCTCGGGTTATTTAGCCACGTGTGGAAGACTGTATAGCCTCGGCTCTCCTACCTACCATTCGAGCGCTTCTTGTCCCCTTGAGTCCGGGCGCGAATGGTTGACAGAGATTGGCTGACTTAAACATTAAGTTCTGCCCAATATTCTACTGCCCCAAACAATACGAACCCAATTTTGCGCACCAATGGCATTCAATTGCCGATCAGAGAAACTGCGGATCATGGAGGCATTTCCTGGGGCCTGCCATCGCGTGATCAAGGCAATGAGTGGGCAGGTCGGTGGCAGGGATCGGCGCTGCTACCCCAGAACAGCGTCATTCGCGGCGATCCGGTACGACCCTCGGAGGAAACCCCAGACTAGAGGTGCGCATGTTGGAATAGCTTCCATGCCAAGCTTCGCAGACGGGAAGGTGTAACCTTAATAGTGGTAATAGTTGCAGTAGTGGTCAGTGTTAATGCAACGGCGCCTTTTGTTACAGTCTGGGGTAAGAAGTTACTATAGTCAAACTCTTATATAATGCTACGCTCGCTGCCGCTATAGATCTCGAGGGGTCTCTTCTGGCAGTGCCTTCTCTACTCACTTCTTTATTCCTGGGCTAAGAGACATCTACTGCTGCACATACTCTCCGCCATGCAGTTCCTTCAACTTTTGCCACTGGCATTCATCAGTTCGGTCTTGGCTGACGAGGCCAGCCTAGCCCAAATTGAAAGTGCCTTGTCTGCTATTTCTGTGACCAACATCGAAGATGTCCGCGGAAATATACACCTCCCAGCAGATTCGGATGGCCTAGCTGTCACATGGAACAGCAGCAACACAGCAGTCATCAGCAATGACGGCGTGGTCAGCCGTCAAGGAAGCGATACTTCAGTGACTCTTACTGCGACAATTGAGTCTGGTGACGAAGTCCTTGAGCGAGAGTTCAAGGCATCTGTTCGACAGAAGACTAGCCTTGGACCTTTGGAGGCTTACGCCTTTTCATACTTTACGGGAAATTCTCTCTCAGGCGAGAATATCTTCTTCGCTTCAAGCAACGGGAACAATGCCCTCGACTGGAAGGAACTTAATGGCGGCCAACCAGTCCTCAAGTCCACGCTCGGCACTAAAGGTCTACGGGATCCTTTCATCATTCGCTCTCCCGAGGGAGATACCTTTTACCTGATCGCCACCGACCTCTCTATTGGCAGTGGCACCTCCTGGGGAGCAGCAGTCCGACAAGGTAGTCTCTACCTCGAAGTATGGGAGTCTCATGACTTGGTTAACTGGTCCGAACAACGCCATGTCAAGGTCTCACCTGATAATGCTGGCAACACCTGGGCACCTGAGGCATTTTGGGATTCTGAGCAACAAGCCTTTGTCGTTTTCTGGGCATCGTCACTGTACGCTGATGATGATCCCAAGCATGAGGGAAGCTCCTATCACCGCATGCTGTACTCTCTCACTCGCGACTTCGTTACCTTTTCGAAGGCAGAGATCTGGCAGGATACTGGCGATTCTCGGATTGATACAACCGTCATCAAGTCCGGAGATACCCTCTACCGCTTCACTAAGGACGAAGGAGCTGTCACTGGATGCACGGATATCATTCAAGAAAAGTCCACCTCACTTCTCGCACCTGATGATGAATGGACGACCCTGGCCAGTTGCATTGGAGCCAAGGCTGGAACCAAAGCCATCGAGGGCCCCACTGCATTCAAATCAAACCCAGGCGATGCCAACGGGGAAAAGTTCTACCTGTTCGTTGACGAGTACGGTGGCCGTGGTTACATCCCTCTTGAGACTGCTGATATCGACAATCCGAACTGGAAGGTTTCGAGTAGCTACAAGCTTCCTACTAGCCCTCGTCATGGCACGGTTATTCCCATCACCGCGAAGGAGCGCGAAGCACTCGAAAGTGCCTTGGGCGCATAGTTAGTGCCTTGGGCACATAGTTGGATTGTTAGTAGCGTTGACTTGTAGTGGGCTTCAACTTTGACATGATGCCCATGCTAGAAACGTGGCATGAAGATTACGATGAATAGGCTAGAGAACTAGAATAGTCTGGTACATTACGTTGTTGGAATATATCCCATAAGACACTTTTCGTTCCAAGTCCTAATACCACTCTTTTCGTTTCTTAAGCATCGTCAATGCCGATTAGGGGCAGTATATGTAAAGTTCAAGCAGAGTGAGTAGGATGATATGATGCAGTTCGCGTAGGCCCCGGCGCTAGAAAACAAAACAGCCCATGGAAAGTATGGTCGGATTGTACGGATGCAATCTTTGCATTGCCTGTTGACTTTTGGAGCTTATGACGCATGTGATCACTCATTGCCGCCAGACAGGCTATTAAAGAGGCCAATTGACTAGGATCAACGGGCTTAAAACCTCAATGTGGCCGATCCCGTCATAGCAGCCCCAGTCGCAGTGTCACGATGTTACCAACCCCGCATATCCCTCATGAATTCGACTTACCCCGGGACTGGCTAAATGAAGCTTTGCGGCTATACTCTATGGCATGATCGGCATATGCGGAATTTTATTCTATCCACCAATACCGGTTGCATCGTGTTGAACTCCGTCGGCGCATTCGGGTACCTTTCCGAAATAGTTTGATACTAAGTTTTGCTTCTGGTTCTGCGTTTTGTTACTATATAACCGGCTCTTTCATGAGCTTCAACTTCAAGGTCTGACTTATACTATCACCCTTGCGGCTATGTGGCCACAATGAAGCTCCTCAATACACTTCTTACAGCGTTGGGCGCGAGCCTATGCTGCGCTCGCACCCTGAATGTTCGTGGTGGACGACCATTTGACGTCATTCAGAGTCCCCATGAGAGAGATGTACTCCAAGACATCGTGACGTGGGATGAGCACTCGCTGTTCATCAATGGAGAACGGGTCACGATATTCTCTGCGGAAATCCACCCGTTCCGACTCCCCGTGCCAAGCTTGTACCTGGATCTATTCCAGAAGGTCAAGGCGGCGGGATTCAACATGGTTTCGTTTTATGTTGACTGGGCCTTGCTTGAGGGGAAGCCAGGTGAGTTTCGGTCTGAGGGCGTTTTGGCCATTGAGCCATTCATCGATGCTGCAAAGGAGGCGGGTATCTTCCTCTTGGCTCGGCCTGGGCCATACATCAATGCTGAAGCATCTGGTGGCGGTTTCCCGGGCTGGCTGCAGAGGGTCAAGGGAACGCTCAGAACGAATGCTTCGGATTATCTGAGTGCTACTGACAAGTAAGGGAGACACTCAACCGAAAAGCTTCTGGCTAACGCTGCTTAGCTACATGGAACATATTTGCTCCATTATTGCCAAGGCCCAAATCACCAACGGTGGACCAGTCATCCTGTTCCAGCCCGAGAACGAGTACAGTGCCGGCGATGGAGTCCCTTTTCCCAGCCAAGAGTATCTCAAGTACGTCAACGATCAAGCTAGGAATGCTGGAATTGTGGTGCCTCTCATCAACAACGACGCATGGCAAGGTGGCACTGGCGCACCTGGATCAGGAATCGGAGCAGTCGACATCTATGTGAGTTTAGAGGCTGGCTGCTGTATTCTAATTACTGACCGCCATAGGGGCACGATGGCTATCCCGCTGGGTTTGACTGTGTAAGTCATTGAGGACATGAATTTCTGCATGTTGCTAACCAGCTAGGCTAACCCTCACACCTGGCCTAAAGACGGCCTCCCAACAACATGGCACGCAGAGCATATGCAAAAGAGCCCCAATACCCCATACTCTATCATCGAGGTATGTTTAACAAGCCTCCATATGGACATTTCTCACTGTGAATAGTTTCAAGGAGGCGCGTTCGACCCCCCCGGAGGTGGAGGTTTCGAAAACTGCTACGTCCTCACCAATCACGAATTTGCTCGCGTATTCTACAAGAACAACCTTGCAGCTGGTGTTACAATCTTCAACATCTATATGGTAAGTCTTCTCTCCATATTTGGAAATGATAGCTAACATTCCAGACATTTGGTGGTACCAACTGGGGAAACCTTGGACATTGTGACGGCTACACATCCTACGACTACGGCGCGGTAAGTGCACAAGCACCAAACTGGGAAAGGGAGTTTCTAACTTCTTCAAGGCAATCAAGGAGGATCGATCTATCGACCGCGAAAAGTACTCCGAGATCAAGCTCCAGGGCCAGTTCTTACGAGTCTCCCCGAGCTACGCAACCGCAACGCCAGGCAACCTCTCCACGTCTCGGTACACTGATAATGAAGACATTGCCGTTACTCCACTGACTACAGAAAAGGAAGGGTCTTTCTTTGTCGTGAGGCACGCGGACTTTACGAGCACCGAGTCATCATCCTACAAGCTCAAGCTGCCGACTTCGGCTGGAGCCCTCACGGTTCCCCAGTTGGGCGGCTCACTGTCACTGAACGGTAGAGACTCCAAGATTCATGTTGCTGACTATAAATTTGGAGATCACACACTACTCTATTCGACGGCAGAGGTCTTGACTTGGAAGAAGTTTGGCGACAAGACGGTCCTCGTACTCTACGGTGGCCCTGATGAGCTTCATGAGGTTGCTATCAAGGGAAAGTCCGTCTTCAAGGTCGTCGAGGGCAGTGGTGTCAAGTCTGATACCAAAAAGAATGCCGGTGTCCTTCAATGGAAGACATCCTCATCTCGACGTGTGGTCCAGCGGGATTCACTCTTCATCTACCTGCTCGGTATGTCAACTTTGCTGACGCAATTGACTAAAAGCTAACTCTCAATAGACCGAAACTCGGCATACAAGTATTGGGTGCCGGACTTGCCTGGTAAAGGCGACCGGGCTGCGTTCGGAACCTCAGTTATGAACCCAGACTCGGTCATCATCAACGGACCACAGCTGGTTCGATCAATCTCGGTTCAGGGCTCCAAACTGTCCGTCCAGGCAGATTTTAATGTCTCTTCCACACCGCTAGAGATTATCGGTGTTCCAAAGGGTGTTTCCAAGTTGGTCTTGAACGGAAAAGAGATACGATATCAAAAGTCGAAGCTAGGTAACTGGATCGCCCAACGTGATGTCGAACTCCCCACCATCAAGGCACTGGATCTATCGTCGCTGGATTGGAGCTATGTCGATTCTCTTCCCGAGATCAAGAAAGACTACAACGATGGAAAATGGCCTGTGGCCGATAAGACCACCACCAACAACACACGGGTTCCCCTCCAGAACTCGGTATCTCTGTATGGCTCCGACTACGGATTCCACGCCGGTGCTCTGATCTACAGAGGCCACTTCACCGCTGACGGTTCCGAAACACAACTCAAGCTATGGACGCAAGGCGGACGCGCTTTTGCCACTGCAGTGTGGCTCGATGACAAGTTCCTCGGCTCTTTCACTGGCAATGGCGCTACCGGAAACTTCAACTCTACTTATGAGCTACCGAAACTTCAAAAGGGAAAGCGCTATGTTGTGACGGTAGTCGTTGACAACACTGGGCTCAACGGAAACTGGACGCCCGGCTATGATGAGCAAAAGAGTCCACGCGGTATTCTGGACTGGGTTCTCGTGACCAAGAGTGGTCGTGAAACTCCAATCGCCAAGTGGAAGCTTACAGGCAACTTGGGAGGTGAAGACTACGTGGACAAATTCCGAGGGCCTCTCAATGAAGGAGGTTTCTACTTTGAGCGCCAAGGCTATCACCTCCCATCACCACCGCTTAAGCGCTTCAAGAAAGGTTCACCATTCAAGGGCATCGACAAAGCCGGAGTGGCCTTTTACACAGCAAAGCTTGGCCTGAACTACCCCTCCAGTCAATTCGACATTCCACTATCATTCACGTTCAAGAACACAACTGATATGGGCGCGTACCGTGCTCTCCTCTTTGTCAACGGCTTCCAGTTTGGACGCTATGTGAGCAGCATTGGTCCGCAGACGGTTTTCCCTGTCCCAGAAGGAGTTCTCAACTATCGCGGGGACAACTGGATTGGAGTATCTATTTGGGCGCTCGAGGACAAGGGTGCCAAGTTGCCAGAGCTGCGGCTCACTACTGGTGCTCCCGTGCAGAGTGGTCGACAGCCTGTCAAGGTAGTTCAAGGGCCCAAGTATAGTCAACGATCTGGGGCATACTGATCTTATATATGGTGGAGCAAGCATACTTTTCTTGTTTTCGCCCCTGCACGCAAGGAGGTTATATCTGCTAGTTCTGCCTGCCTGCCTACCATAGTTCAATAGACAGGAGGCGAGCAGACCCCCTAGCTAAACCACGCATACTTAAGTTTAAGTAGGGATATATTCTACTGTTACAAACATGAATCCACGTTCCACTACATGTGCGTTTGCTCGCCTGCCTGAATTCGCCTTGTTCCCTTGCCTACCTATTTCTATCACTACCGGCCAAATCCCTTATGCCTACCTAAGTAATCTGATGAACGCACCTCGTGCAAAGGGAGCAAACCGGCACTTCTCGCCCCCCACCTTGTTATTGCCGGTGGCCAATCACTTCATGCAACCTTCTAAGCCTCGCGCAATTCTAACTTGCACTCGTAAGCCAGTGATCCTGGTCATACCCAGCCACACAACCCCCTTGGTCTAGGCAACCGTCCGAGCCCGTCAACACAGACCAGTCAAACCCGCACACCATATTCTTACTTGTCGGGTAGTGTGCTTGCCGCACGCGGTAGACTACCAACTGATCCACTCTATGCTATCGTGGATCATAGGGATTGGGTGAATCGACATGCGCACATCTCAGCTGAGAGTAGCATGATTAACGTCACTATGCTCTGGTTTCACTCTGAGTATCGTTGAATTTATGTATCCCCGGTGACAGAACACTTCTTGTCGCTTCCTAACACACTTTCCAACACAACACATCCCTAGCTCTACACGAAACCTCAAGGCCAGCTACCGACCCATTGTTACAGTTCCAGCTCATAACTACCCCGCTCACTCCCAAAGCTTCATTGGGCCATGGAGAACGAAAGCTCACACGAGGCAGGTGCTTCGCAGAGCTCGCCTAGGGACTCCTCTCGTGACCAAAATTGTCCGGCTGGCCTCTGTTCTTACGTTCGTTTCGCAAATCCTGGAAGTGGAAGGAGACTCGAGGCGAACTTTATATTCCATCAACCTTGCGATTCTTGTTCTTCTTTTAGTGACCCAGAACCCCTCTGCAACTTCTGCAGCCACCTCCGACTTCGCCATCTGACGACGTGCCTCGGCGACCAGCTTCGACACGTCAGGCTTTTACTGGGCGATTATTACAAACACAGAGACAGTGGGGTCTCGGGCGTCATGACAACCAGAGGCTGTGCACTTTGCGAGTTAATTGCCAAGGCTATACAGTCATACCTTGAAATTTCTGGCAAGAGTGACGAGGTCAGACGGGCTCAGACTTCGGCATACATACAATTACATCAGAAACACGGCCATCGCATGGTTGTATTGGGTTTCAAACCCGCTGGTCGAAGATTTGTCCATATCGGACTGGCCAATACTCGAAGATCGACTCCCTCAGAATGCATCATTCAAAATTTAGTCAACTGGGACCGAACACAAGGATGGCTCAACCACTGCATCCAGGAACACCGCTGCAAAAGATCTGAGCACTCAGCTGTGCCGGAAGGATTCCGACTTATTGATGTGGATAATCGATGCGTTACATCTGAGTTTGGACAACAGGTGAAACTCGGAGTCGACATCAATTTTGTTGCCCTCAGTTACGTTTGGGGGGGAAGCAATGTCTCTCGAGATAATGCACTATTGAAGTCCAACAAGTCCGAGTTCGAAGCAGCTGGTGGCCTGAAGAAAGGTAAGGTGCCGCAAGCTATTGAGGACGCCATCACGATATGCAAGCGGCTGAAGCAGCGCTACCTCTGGGTAGACCGATTCTGCATCATCCAGAACAACGAAGATGGAGGAGAGAAACAGCGGCAAATCAACGCAATGGGCGAAATCTATTCTTCAGCCGAATTTACCATTATTCATGCAAGCGGGGAGAGTATACATTGCCCGATCCTAGGCGTTTCTAAGGAACGCAAGGTCCTCCAATCCAAGTCAGTAATTGCAGGCCTGGAGTTTACGATCCCTTATCCTCGCCTCGGAGTTCTCTTGGAAAACTGCAAATGGAATGCAAGGGGCTGGACATACTAGGAAGCTATTCTCTCTACAAGGAAACTAGTCTTCACGTCTTTCGAAGTTTGGTTCGAATGCAATGACCCAGACGATCCATGTCGACGAGAGGACCAGTTCTCAGCTTGGGTGGAGAGCGAGAATGGCGGATATAAAGAAAGAATCGCACAATTCCGTATAAACCTCTTCTCTCGCTGGGATAAATTTGCTTTCACGAACTTTGTCCGCCACCTGGAGTCATACACAGCACGATCTCTCACAAACCAAGCTGATATATTGAACGCCTTCACGGGTGTCCTGGCGTCTGTCTATCAAGGCGAAAGGTGCTTTCATGGACTGCCCGAGGCTGATTTTGACCAAGCCCTGCTTTGGTACTGTAAGGATAACGACAGACCGACGCGATCCGGCGAAGATTGCCCCTCCTGGTCATGGACCTCAGTTAGTGAGGAAGTCACTGGTCCAGTGATCAATTCCTTCGCCGGATTCGTAGGAACACTCGTTTGGTGGGCTTATCGGGATCCGGAGACAGGCCTCAGGGCTATCAAAGCATGCAACAGCCTTCAGCCAAGACCAGAACCAATAAATAGGTCGATTCCTTCACGGAGTGCGCGTTCCGGGCAACAGCAGACGGTGCAGACGCCGGACTATAGTCCACAAATTCACCTCCTTCTTGCATGGTGGAAAGGTTGCATTGAGGCCCCTGTTCCGGACGATCTGGATCAGCAGCTTGAGAATTACTCCGAAGAGTCATATTCAGGCATTGCAGACCGGTGGCCAAGTCTTGAGAAAGTCTGGGACGATATCAGAAGTGCCCGAAACGCCGGGCCAGAAGAGTTCATAGATTTCAGCATTGGCCTCAGAAAAGAAGACCAACCACTGATTGATCAGCTACCTAGCCGTGCCCTGTTGACTCGCACACAAACGGCTCGATTCACGGTTTCAAGAAAACAGGATGACCGTTCTTCTCGCGATCTATCCATTGTGGATGCAGATGGCAAGCGTATAGGAAAGATTGAGGGCCAGGATGGGAGCGTGACTGGTCTCACGCTCACCGAGTCAAAAGAATCACAGGAACTATGTGAGTTTATGGCCATCTCTTTGTCACAGAACCGCGACAAGCCTGGCGGCGGCTGGATGTTTCCTGGGCGTCTTGATGAGGAAAGCAAGTTATGTTCTATGCATAATCGGCTGTTCCATGGCTATAGCAGGGTCAAGGACGGGTATGGACAGCCGGTGGTGAATGCCCTGCTGATCGGTCGCACGGAGCAGCCATGGCTTGCACACCGAATTAGTGTTGGTTGGGTCTACCTTGCAGATTGGTGCAAAGCACAGCGTGAGTTCAAAACGATTGCTTTAGAGTAATGAAACAAAAGTAGTTTTTTCCTTTACTTATGTATGCCAACGCTGAACAATATTAGCTTCATTAACATTAAACCACAAACCGGTATTATGTTTGGCGAAGGCATTTAGACACCCTGGCGCAGAACTTGTGAACCATGGGCGCGTAAAGCAGCCACTTTCTATGCTCTCCTTAGAGACTGTTCCAAGACTGGTCTACAGCCTATCAAGATATTTCAAGGGCTAAAGTATAGTCAATGGTCTAAGGCATACTGATCTTGTATCATGGATAATGGCTAGTGGCCATCTTTACGCTCCGGCGAATGAAGAGTTTCTGTTTGTCAGTCCCGTCTGCCATACCCAAAGAAGAGCTCGGCCAATATTGAATCATGTAAACTCAAAAGCCAGACCAATCGGGATCACCGGTGACAATTACCATGTATAAACCTCAACAAGGAAATGCCAATACCGCCATCGGCTGAAAGTTGCCGTGATGATCCACTTTGCGTAAGCCTGTCAGCTTGGCGGTTGCCCCTGGCTTGGTATGTCACTGAGTCAAAAACAGGTTCAACGGCGGATTTAAAACGTTGAAAGAACATGGAAAGCCGAGAGTGACACCTAGCTCAAACCTCGATCTAATTAAAGCATCAACCTGAGTTGAGGCTGTCTCTGTATGGTTGGCTCGTCTACTCGTCTGGCTCGGTTGTGACGGCTCACCAGGGGTGGGGTTGGTACACGACGCTGTCTCCCAGTCAGCGCGAGGCGATCAGCAGACATTCATATGCAAACAAATTTCTTGCATTCGTCTTCTCCTTTTCGTCTCTGCTTTTGCAATCTTGTCACTCTCTTTCCGCTGGTGAAGCCTTTCGACGCGTGTCTCCACGCTCGCTAGAACACATGCCCCAGTCCAGGTGACGAAAGAGGTGCCAGGCAAGCTCACTCTCACTTTGTTTGCCAAGAGATACATGCTAACACTGGAACTCAGGCCGTTTACCTTGCAGGGCCATCATGGAAATGATGAAAGAATCCACTGATTTTGTGGCTTTGCCTCAGGACGTTGATAAATCATCGTCATCACCATCGAAAGAATCCATTGACGCAGTCGATCCAAGCAACGCGCAACCACAAGATGAATCGGATCCTGAGTTCAGTCTTGCTGGACCCAAAAGCCTCATCGCTGTCAAGAAAGGGATGCGCTGGACACAATGCGACAGCCCTCGACTCAGGAACAACTTGCTTGGGGCTGTGGGATTCCTCGAGCTTGCCAACGCTGGCGACTTTGCTGCCAACGTTTGGAACGATACCCCGGTGCCCGTCTACGCGGTGGTACTCATGGCGATAGGAGGATTCACGGCCCTTGTGTTTTCAGTCTTTGCATTCATAGACTCGAGGCGAGCCTGGGCCAACATCTCGTTTCTTCGCAGCCAGCGAAAGTTGCTCGAAGATGAAAAAGCTCGTCGAACTACGGATTCGCGACCCACCCAAGAGATTGACGTACTTCTCGAAATCACCATCCGTGAGCTTCGAATCGAAATCATCAACCGATGGGCAATGGACGTCATGTTGGGTGGAGGTGCAGTTCTCATAGGCACGGGCACGTTCATGGCCATCGGCGGTGCTAATCGTCGCGTATGGCTAGCCAGCAATATCCTCTCCGGATATCTCGGAAACGCGCCCATCGCTGCCTTCGGTTTGATCAGTGCAACATGGGCCGTCATCGTATGGAAAAAGATGAGGCATCATCGTCTGGCAGCCGAGAAAGCATTGAAAGGCGCGGCCGCGTTGCCTCTCATCAAGCGACGTTGTTTCAACCTCCAACTATTCTATGTTATCAACGGCATTGCTACTATCCTCGGAGGAGTTGGATCCATGTTGACTGCGGAGCGATGGTGGGGTTATGTGATTCTCATCCCCGTCATCATGTCTTCGCTTTTCTGCAACTTCTGGTGGCGCAAGAGAGTTGGTTATGATCGCCCCTGGATTGCCGACCCTGCGCCCATGAACACCAACGGCCTCGTTCACGCACTGGAATCCACGGCACAAATTCGACGAGCTTTCCAGAATGGCCCTGGCACGATTCTCCCTCGCATCGTTGGCGGGCTGCCTAGTCCTGCTTTCCCCGAAGTCGTGGAGTTCATGGTCAAGCACGATCTTTTTGAGAAGTTCTGTCTTTATCTCATCAACAATATGCATGTGGCACATGTGCTAGGCCTTCAAAAATCTAACCGGGTAGAGCTCGGCCTATCTCACATTTTGGAAATACCGGACATCCACCATCCTCAGTTGGTGGGACTTGCGGAAGAGTTTCTTAAAGATGAGGGCGCCAGACATTTTCAGACTAGGGAAAGGTTCATGATCGAGATCTTAGGGACACATCTGATCTTGACTGAGGAAGACCGAGAGATTGAGGCAGAAAAATAGATAGCAAGCGATTTGTATCTCAACAATGAGGAGAAAAGTGCCATGACCGTCAACGAAGAATGCCCTAACCTACAGCATTCCGCTTCCAGTGCCGAACCAGTTCCAGCCAATCGGAACTAAGATGACGTCATGAAGTGGATCTTCAAAGCAGAGCCGAGTTGGGAGAGACAGAGCGTGGAAGAGTCATGATGGCTTTGGACAAGTTGAAACATGACTTTGTGCAACTGCAAGTCAGAAGCGGCGAATTGGCAATCGCTCTAACGACCGTTAACTCTCTTTACGTCTCTTCCGAAAAGCGAAACCACGGAGCAGCTCATTGTCAACGCCGATGTTGACCAGCCAATCATGGCCTCCTTATTTTGACATTCTCAAATGCCGATGGCTGGAGCCGCTTCCGTTCCGTTAGTGTGGGGTTCCTCGGAGGTGGCGCTCGGGGTCCCCATGTCCGCTGCTCCGTGGATGCAGGTAAATCTGGGGTACTTGCTCACAAGATGCGGGCATATATATACGATCTAGGACGTTCAATCTTTCAACTTCTCTATCCCAGTTCCGAACAGATCCAGAGTCACGAAAAAACGGGACAATGGCTTTGATCAACCTCCTTATTTCGCCTTGGGCGCCTGTCGCCCTCGTAGTCTTATTCGTTGGTTGGTATCTTGTTCCCTACTTTGGGGCGAATCGAGGCCTTCGAGGAATTCCTGCTCCGTTCCCCGCACAGTTCAGCAACCTCTGGTTAATGTCAACATGCCGACGTGGTAAAAGATTCGAGGTCGTCGATCAGGTTCACAAGCGACTGGGCACTGTCGTTCGCATTGCCCCCAACCATGTCAGCATTGCGGATGCGGATGCTATCAATGTCATCTATGGTCACGGAAATGGTTTCCTCAAGTCGTGAGTACCCCAACATGGATTTTCCCCTGGTCCATGCACTGACCTTTCAGGGACTTTTATGACCCATTCGTCTCCATCCGTCGTGGCCTTTTCAACACACGAAGCAGGGCCGAGCACTCTCGAAAGAGAAAGATTGTGTCTCACACCTTTGCCCCAAAGTCTGTCCTGGAGTTTGAGCCCTACATCCACCAGAACCTCGACCTCTTTGTCAAGCAGTGGGACCGTGCCTCCAGCAACCCCGAAGCTGATGGCGCTGGACGACTGGATTGTCTCTCCTGGTGTGAGTCAAATAATCCGCAAGAATACTGTATTTTCTCTTTACTGACATATTTCAGTCAACTATCTCGCTTTCGATGTCATTGCTGATCTCGCCTTTGGCAAGCCGTTCGGTAAGTCTACCACGATCGGCGTCTCAAGTGCTCAGCTAATACATTTTAGGCATGCTCGCCACTGGAGCCGATATTGCTGAAGTCAAGGCAAGCCCAACAAGCCCTGCAATCTACGCTCCCGCTGTGGAAATCATGAACCGCCGAGGAGAAGTCTCTGCCACCCTAGGTTGCATGCCCTGGCTCAAGCCGTACGCCAAATGGCTCCCCGATCCATTCTTCAGCCAGGGACTCCAGGCCGTCGAGAATCTTGCTGGTATCGCGATTGCCCGTGTTAGCGAGAGACTCGAGCGAGGAGCGGACACGACCCGAAAGGACCTGCTGGCACGACTGATGCAAGGCCGAGATGAGAAGGGAGAGCCCCTTGGACGCGACGAACTCACGGCCGAAGCACTGACTCAACTTATTGCCGGAAGCGATACCACGTCTAACTCTTCTTGCGCCCTGCTCTATCATGTTGTAAAGACACCTGGAGTCCTGCAGAAGCTGCAACAGGAGATCGACGAGGCCACCGCTGATGAAGGAGTTATCCCGAGCTACGAGTCTGTCAAGCACCTGCCTTATCTCGGCATGTGTATCAACGAGACGCTGCGACATCACTCACCATCTGGAATTGGTCTGCCTCGAGAGATTCCCGCCAAGTCTAAGGGTGTTACCCTCCACGGTCGCTACTTTGGCCCAGGAACAGTTCTCAGTGTCCCTACCTACACTGTTCACCACTCAACAGAAATCTGGGGGCCCGACGCAGAGGAGTTCAAGCCTGAGAGATGGGAGAACATCACCGATAAGCAGAAGATTGCCTTTATCCCCTTCAGCCATGGTCCCCGTTCTTGCGTGGGAAGGAACTTGGCTGAGATGCAGATGAGGTTGATTGCTGCCACGTGGATCAAGAGATACAACATCTTCCTGCGACAAGAAAAGATGGAGACACGAGAGGGTTTCTTGCGGAAGCCTCTGGGAGTTGAGATCGGAGTGTCTCGACGATAGAGCATCTTCTGAGGTCTCAAAGCGTTTATGAGAATGCCTATTTCATCGTGAGGGAAATGGCGCATTGGTGCATTGATTGAGAATGGAAAATGCTCAATCATGGGTGGGTGTGGATCTTGCATAAGATGGCATCGCAGAGGCGGGTCATAAGCGGCCATGCAAGAATGTATCTAACTAGTTTAAGATTTTATGGAAGATTTGAGAAAGATTTGAAGCTCGTCTCATGGCCGCGTTGCGGAGAATACTCTGACCTCAAATAAGTTGGGCAAGTGAACTGAATAGCGAGTTCAACGGCCCCGGAGATTACAGATACGCACCATGAGATGTGGTTGAGTAATGATGAGTGCTAGATAAGATGAGACTATTGAAAAGGGACGAAATGTCATGTGCTTCGAATTCTAGCGAATTCGTGGAAAATACATCAACACACGGATTCGAGATATCATTCACGGGCGTACTTAAGTGCATTTCTTCTGTTTAATAACAGCGGTTGCCAAAAATGCTCAAATAGTCCTAGGTCTTCGGCTTCGCGAGGGCAAGATTTTAGGATATTTTCACCACCACTCTTCCAGTTATATCCTGCCGCTTGAGGCCCTCCAAAACCGTCCCCACCTGATCAAAATCAACCACGGTAACCATTGGCAAGATCTTCTTGTCAGAAGCTTGTTGAAGAAGCTCCACCATTTGATCCTCCGTCCCTACCGCCACTCCGGTGACAGTGAGTCCTTGAAGCATTATTAGCAAGCGTGGTTTTAGACTTTACGGTCAAGAATTGAGTCAACATACCACGAGCCGATAGTAGAGAAGCACCGATGGGAATGTGAAAGTCGTTCCGTGGGAGGCCAACAGTAACGATGAGTCCCATATTTCGCACCAAATTGGGAGCCATGGTAAAGGCCTGTTCAGAACCCGAGACCACCACGACAGCTGCTGCTCCCTCTCCAGTAAGTTCCTTGACTCTCTCCTCGACATTCTCTTCGACAAAGTCAATAAACTCATGAGCACCGCTCTCGAGACTCAACTCTCGCTTCGCCTTGCCGGAATCAACTGCGATGACCCGGTAACTCCTCAATCTGCTCGTGATCTGAACACCTAGATGACCAAGTCCACCTCCCGAGCCAGATATGACGACCCAATCGTTCTCGGCCAGACTTGCATCAAGCTTTGATACAGCCCCAGCCATTGTGAGGCCTGCACAGAGAAGCGGCGCTGCCACTTCTCCAGGCACGTCGTCGGGAATTTCCGTAACATACCTGGCATCAGCTATCATGTATTGCTGCAATGTTCCCGAGACATGACGACCCGTGTTGACTTGCTCCGGGCAGTTGTTTGGGAAGCCTCTTTTGCAGGCGTTACATAGCCCGCAGGCGTTGTAGAGCCATTTTACTCCCACTCTTTTATTCAACATTGCTGCATCGACTTGGTCGCCGACCTTGACGACGGTTCCCACTCCTTCATGTCCTACGATGGGGTTGTAAGATCCCCACCCAGACAAGGCTCGAATTTCGGATCCACTGTCATATCTGTTAACCACCATTTCCAGCTGAAAGTTGTATGGGCCAGTCATTATTACCAGACACCAGTAAAAGAGAGTTTGACAAGAATCTCATGACGACCAGGAACTCCGACGGGTACATCCGATTGGATGCGAATTTGCGCACTCTCGCCAGGGTTCTCGATCAACGCCGCCTTTTGAACTTGGGGAATGGGCAAATCCATGTTGATGGATTACTGTACAGAGAATGTCAATAAGGTTGAGATGGGTTTGAGGAAAGCTTCAAGAGGGTTCACTCGCAGTTTGGAGGCTTTGGAGGCTGCTGACGGCTGTTGGGTGTTACCCTCTCGAATAGGCTTAAGTTCCGAGGGCTGTGCCGATCAACTTGCCGAGTCATCTACCGGCCGAGATGCGGCGCACGTACCGAAATAATAGACTAATGTACCCCTCTAGGTTAGACGCTGCTGAGTGTCAAAGATGAAGATATTTAAAGTGTCTATAACCCCCTTTCCAAAGTCAAGTATTATCATTTAGATACGAGTGAGCTCTGGAAGACCATCTTGCCAAGTTATGGATGCACATCATGATTCCTTGACACGAAAGTCTTGCCGCTTTCGGGATAACAGTGACTGTTGCGCAGACAGATAAAAGGGAATGCTTTTGCTTGTGTCTTGTCTTCATAAGCTCGAACCCTCACTTCAGGTCATACCGTACAGTTCTTCACGTTGCAAGCTGGGGTCATGACTATTCTTCGTCTCCATTTCTACTCTTGATGTCCCTCCAGAGTCTAGGCATGACCGCTGACTTGTTTGGGCTGATACAGCTCCTCAAGATAAGTAACTTCTTCAGGACTCAACTCCTTTCCTCTTGCACCAATGGCCTGCTCAATCCTCTCAACGCTGCTGAAACCAATGATGGGGCTAGTCACCCGCTTGCCGATCCAAGCGAGAGCCACATGAGCCATTGCCCAATCATGCTTCTCGGCCAACTCGACGACGCGTCCAACAATCTTTTTGTCTACTTCGGAGAGCTCGCCTGAGCTTTTCTTCTCCCCCTTGCTTCTCTCGGTGGTGCCAAATTGTGCGGGTGGTCGGGCGAGATGACCTCTGCAGAGCGGTGCCCATGGAATAATGCCCACGCCAGTGTCGTTGCAGTAACGGTTCATCTCACGCTCTTCCTCACGATAGAGCAGGTTGTAATGGTTTTGCATGCTAACGAACTGGGTCCAGCCGTTCTTCTCGGCCACGAACTGCATCCTCGCAAATTGGGTGGCCCACATGCTGCTCGCTCCGATATAACGCACTTTCCCGGACTGGACGAGATCATGCAGGGCTTTCATCGTCTCCTCAATTGGGGTCCTCTCGTCGAAACGGTGGATCTGAAGAAGGTCGATGTATTCAGTGTCGAGGCGTTTCAACGAGGCTTCGACCTGGTTGAAGATGGCAGCCCTGGACAAGCCAAACTGGTTTTGGTAGTCTTTGGAAGCGTCGAACTCGGATCTGTACACAAAGTTGCGCGCCTCTGTCATGATATCAGTATCAAGCACTGAAGATGAAGGTTGCTGGTCAGAAATAGTACCTGGCTCTTCTCCGACGGCCCAACGACATTTGGTCAGGATGATGACCTTGGATCGTGGTATCTGGAACTTCTTCAAAGCCTTTCCGACAATTTCCTCCGATGCACCGTTACTGTAGACATTGGCAGTGTCCCACGTGTTGAGTCCACGATCATACGCAGCCTTGAGAAGAGCCAACGCCTGCGATGGAGTAGGTATGGTCAGTTAGAGTGAGTGACGGGAGATATTTAACAGCGCACCTCATCCTCTCCAATAACCCAAGGAAGGGTTCTCTTATCGCCAAAACTCATGCATCCAAAGATGGGGACCGAGATTCGGAGTCCGGATTTACCAAGCTGGCGGTACTCGCACTTGGACGCCTCAAGAGACTCCTTGAGTCGGGGCGGAAGGTTCTGGGAGGACATTTTGCGGATGGAAGTCAATTGGCGATTGTAGAAAGAGGCATAGAGCAAGATGAAAAATCACTGTTGGAGGGGAAATGAGTGCAGAAAGCATGATATCATCTCGATACCCTCATTCTCGGTTGCATCAGCCGCGGGGAACATGACGCGACTGGTGGAATTGCATTCCGCCAAACAGAGGGTATCCTTCATGAGACGCCACAACACAACATGTCGATTGCAGCACTCGAGAGGCACAGCAACTAAGCCACAGGTATCGACCATGTCCCATCTCCAGGGATGTGAACTAAGGACTAATTAGTGCGAGGACTAGAGTATTTATACTAATTAGTAAGCATACTAATTAGTATAAATACTAAGGATTAATTAGTCTTAGTATACTAGTTAACTTTAAATTTAGTATTTTATACTAATTAGTATTTCTACTCTTAGTATTTATACTATTAGTATAAAGACTAATTAGTACTTATACTAATAGTATAAATATTAATTAGTTTTTTTTTAGTATAGGGTAGTATATATATTTTATTAAAATAAAAGTAATTTTAATTAATTAATTAGTATTAAGTTATAGTAATTTAAAATAATAAATAATTTTATTTAAATTATTATTAAATATATTTATAAAAATAATCCTTTTTATAAATAATTCTAAGAAATTAAGCTTATAAGATATAAGTCTAATAATATATTACCCTATAGCTAATTTTTTGCGCTTTTTAATAATATACTTAGCTAAGCTATAATAGCTTATATAAGTAAGGTATTATAAGGTTATATAAATCTTACTTCTAGGCTTTATTAGCTCTATAGGGTAAGTTATATAATGTAGATCTAGGCTTTAGCTAGAAATTAATAGCTTTATTTTATTTAGCTTTTTTATATAAGTTATTCTTATTTAGTTTTTTATATTTACCTTATAGTATTTAAATATTTTTATAAAAAAGGTCTTATATATAAATAATTCTAGGAAATTTAGCCTATAAGATATAAGTCTAATAATAAACTACCCTATAGCTAATCTTTTGCGCTTTTTAATAATATACTTAGCTAAGCTATTATAGCTTATATAAGTAAGATATTATAGAGTTATATAAATCTTACTTCTAGGCTTTATTAGCTCTATAGGGTAAGTCACGTGACGCAGATTAAGGCTCTAGCTAGAAATTAATAGCTTAATCTAATTTAGTTATTTTATATAAGTTATTTTTATTTAGTCTTTTATAATTACCCTATAGAGCTAGAAGTATTAAAAAAGACTTCCTTTAAATACCTTTAAAAATATATATAATAATAGCTTACCCTATAGAGTTAGAATTCTTTAAAAAAGGCTTTTTAAAAATATATTTAAAAATAAATATAAGAATAGCTTACCCTATAGAGCTAGAATTCTTTAAAAAAGACTTCTTATAAATATATTTAAAAATATATATAATAATAACTTATCTTATATTATTTAATAGCTTTAAAATCCTTATTTCTTTCTCTTTATTAAAATTATAAAAATTAATAAGAAGATTAATTAAAAAATACTTAAAAAAAATCCTAAAAATAAATATTAAAAAATATATATTAAATATATAAAATATAATAAAAAGTAATATATTAATAAAATATTTTTAAAAAATTAAAAAAAGAAGTTTAAGCTTATTAAAAAAGTATTAAATTAATATATAAAAATACTAACTTAGTTAAAATCCAGCTATTCTTCTTCTAACTTATTTAGTGATTTTTTCTAGCTTTTTAATAAAATAAGCTTTTTAGCTACTTTAAGGTCTAGCCTATTTCTATTTTTAGTAATAATATTATTACTAATAGAAAAGGTACTTTCTATAGAAGCTAAAGTTACTAGTATAGCTAAATAATGCCTAGCTAATATAGCTAAGTAAGGAAACCTAGAGGAATTAATTTTCTAATAATTTAAAGGATCAATCTATAAAAAAATTAGTAAAAAGACTTATAAAATAGCCTATATAATATAAAAAAATTAGAAATTAAATATATACCTTTTCATCTAGAGAACCTTCTTCTAAATAAATAGAGAATTCTTCTCTATTTTCTAAAGATTTAATAAATAAATCCTTCTTAAAATTATCTTCTTTTCTTTTAAAAGAAGAAGATTTAGCTCTATTAAAATCTTCTAAATTAGAAGATTTTAAAGCTTCTTCTCTAATCTTTTTTATACTAATTAATAGTTAATAAATTAAGCCTTTTAAATTATAATAAAAATACTTACTTAAAATATTCTACTTTAAGAATACTTATAGTATCTTCTATAATAGAAGGATAATATGCTAATAACCCCTTTTCTTAAAAATATATTAATTTAAACCTAGGGTCTAAAATAATACTAATAAAATAGGGTTTTAAATTAAAAAGACTTTCTTTAGAAAGCTTTTTAGGGAAATATTTTTCTAGTTTAACTAAGCCAGCTATAATAGCTTTACTTAATTCTAGAAAAAAAGGCTTTTAAGAAATATTAATATATATAAAAAAAAGAATTTTAAAACTTACTAAATCCTTATTAGAATGCTTTAAAAGGCCTTCTTAAGCTTTAATAAGCATATTATATATATAATAAATATATAATAAAGCTTTATTTAAGGTTATATAGATCTAGCCTTATAATTTAATAGAAGGACTTAAGAAAATATAAAAAATATTTCTTAGTTTTTCTATTTTAAGCTAATCTAACTCAGAGAAAAAAAACCTTTTAAAATCTATATTTCTTATAATATTAGAAACATAAATTAAAGGTTCTTTTAATTCTAATAAAGAATTAAGTATAAAATAGGTAGAATTCTACCTAATAGAATTATCTATAAATTTAATTAATAAGGGATTTAAAGAAATACTTATAATTAAAAATTATTTACCTAGGGGAATATATGTTTTTTCTATTTTTAAGGTATCTTCTTCTTTTTGTCGTTTAATAGCTTCTAAAAAAAGCTTTTTAGGTTCTTACAAGTATTTAATAATAGTAATAAGACGCCTTACTCTTATAAGTAAGCCTAAAATAATAATTTATTTATAAATTATATATAAAAAAATATAAAAAAAACTTACTAGGATCTAAAGAACTAGGAGCTTTTACCTCTAAAGAAGGATTATTTAAATATATTATTTTAGAATTAATATATTTAGATAATTCCTCTTCTATAGAGGTAGAAAAGAGATATTTTTTTAAAATATCTTACGCTATTAAATTAATAATATGAGCTATATATCTAATATTTCCCTTAAAATTCTTTTTTAAAGTATTTTTATACTCTAATTTAAAGAAATTTATAAAGGTATTATTATTAGAAGTATTATCCTTAGTAATACTATAAATATTAATAAATAAGCCTTAATTAAAAAAATAAAAATAAATCCTTACCTAAAGATATTATTTAAAATTAAACTAGGATATAGAAAAATAGCTTTCTAAAATTCGCTATAAATATATATTCTAGTATATCTTTCCTCTAGGGTATAAAAGCCTATAATAATTAGTAATACAAATTTAGCTTATTTATATAATATATTTATAGGGTTTTTTTTATATTTTAATAAATAAGAAAATAGGTATATACTAACCGATTAAGTAATATTTTAAGGTAAAATCCTTAGTAATAAAACTAAGAATAATTCCTAAATAGATATCTTAGGTTATAGAAGTCCATATATTAAAGGTTAAGGAAAATT